>NW_008705379.1:26785-27465 GCF_000326865.2 Helobdella robusta | reverse complement strand
ATCATCATCATCATCATCATCATCATCATCATCATCATCATCATCATTATTATCATCATCATTATCAGCATCATCATCATCATCATCATCATCATCATCATCAGCATCATTATCATTTTTATCATCATTATCATCATCATTATCATCATCATCATTATCATCATCATTATCATCATCATTATCATCATCATTACCATTATCATTATCATCATCATTATCATTATCATTATCATCATCAAGATCATCATCATTATCATCATCATTATCATCATCATTATCATTATCATTATCATTATCATCATCAAGATCATCATCATTATCATCATCATTATCATCATCATTATCATTATTATTATTATTATTATTATTATTATTATTATTGTTATTATTATCATTATCATTATTATTATTATTATTAATTGAATTAGATATTTGAAAGAAAGGAAAAGAAATTTTTTATTTTTTTTCGTCGCGGTTGTCGTATACATAATTAGGAGGACTGGCTCGCCAGAAATACATCCCGTATTTAACGTTCGTTAACTCTTGGCTGGTGAGAATAAGAATGAAAATAACAACACAACAACAACAACAATACTAATAATAATTAAAAGAATAATAAGGATAACAATAATATAGGATAATATGACTGAAAGTTAAGAGGCAGAGCAAAAAAATCAAAC
>NW_008705378.1:0-6644 GCF_000326865.2 Helobdella robusta | reverse complement strand
AAATTTGCTGAGATATCACCAGCACACACACACGCACGCACAGATACATACATATACACATATAAAATACACACACACAAACATACACAAAAACACACTCACACAAACAGACAGACAGTCAACACACACATACAGCGCTGGGATCTCTTTACACTCAAATCCTTCATTTCATTCATTCACTCATTCATTCATTTATTTGTTTGTTGATTGATTCGTTCATTCACTCACTCATTCATTCATTCATTCATTTATTTGTTTGTTTGTTGATTGATTCGTTCATTCACTCACTCATTCATTCATTCATTCATTCATTCATTCAGATATTTAAACTTACGGAACTGATTAGATTCAAAAACGCCTTGATAAGGTTTTCACAGTAGTTGAAATAAAACTTTATCAATTTTTTAACGAAAATTTTTACCTCTTTATCAATTTAAAATATTTTAACGCTATAATCATAATAACAATAATATTAATAATAATCATTATTATTATTATTATTATATATATATATTATTATATTACCTGGAAATATGTGTTAAACTGATTGTAATCCTATTAACGAATAAGGTTATTATTATTATTATTATTATTATTATTATTATTATTATTTTATTGTTATTCTATTATTGTTACCAAATTTTGAATGACGATTCTTTTCTCGATTAGATGTTCCTGTGAGTGAATGAATGGATGAATGAATGAATGGATGAATTTATGATAAATGAATGAATTAACTAATTAATGAGGAATGAATGAAAGAACGAACGAACGAATGAATGAATGAATGAATGAATAAATGAATGGTGAATGAATGATGGATGGATGAATGAATGAATTTTTAGAAAATTTTATAAAATTCTGACTACTACTAAGTCTTTCTCGAAAACTCCATTAGAAGCTACTTGCACATTTCATAGAACGCCATTGCAAAAAAACTTATTTTGGAATGAACGAATGAACAAATGAATGAATAAATAAATGGATAGATGGAGGGATAGCTATAAAAGAAAGAAAGGCACTCCCACGACCGTTCATACGAGTTCCAAATTTCATTCTTCAATAAAACGTTATCAGTTAACTTCTTGCTATCTGTATCTCAATAATCCGATTTCAGACCTGCTCACAGTACTGAAACTTCTTTACTTAAAATACACAATGATATCCTTCTCTCTAGTGACAATAGTAATCTTACTCTTCTTCTTGCTCTTGACTTTTCCTCAGCTTTTGATACCGTTGATCATACTATTCTCTTGAGACTGCTGCATCTTTCTTTTAATATCATTGATCCTTGTCTATCTTGCTTTTCTTCTTATCTCTGTAATCGTTTTTCTTCTGTTGTTCTTAATAATTCTACTTCAAACTCCTCTACTCTTACTTTCGGGGTACCTCAGGGCTCCACTCTTGGCCCTCTTCTATTTATACTCTGTACTTCTGAACTACCACGTATTATTAATAATTTTTCTTTCTCTAGTCAACTATATGCTGATGATTCTTACATTTATACTTCTTTTCCTCCATCCAATCTCAATAGTGTTCTTCATAATCTCTCTCTATGTCATTCTTCAATTATCGCCTGATCTGACTCTATGTGTCTTAAACTTAATCATTCTAAATTTGAATTAATTTGTTTTAATAAAGTTAAATGCTTTTACTATCTTACTTGATTCTAAAACTCTTGATGTTTCTCATAAGTTTCGCAGTCTAGGTTTTATCTTTGATTCTACTATGTCTTTCTCTTCTCAGATTAATAGTGTTGCTAGAAGCTCTTACTTTCATGTACGTAGAATAAAAAAACTTTTGCCTTTTCTTGACAATCCTACTCTTCTCCTTCTTGTTACTTCGTTAGTCTTATCTAGGATTGATTATTGTAACTCGCTCCACTATGGTCTTCCTGATTCTACACTCTATCCTTTAAGTTCAGCTTTTAACTCTGCTACTCGTCTGGTTGCTCGTGCCCCTTTCTTTTCTCATATATCTCCATATCTTGTTCTCTTGCACTGGCTACCTATAAAATATAGAATAATTTTTAAAATTTGCACGTTCATGTATAAGTCTCAATCTAAATTATTACTTAAGTACTTATCAGATATATTATTAAACCGCTCTACTTGTCTTCCTCTTGTTCTAACTACTTAACTCTTTTGCTGAATCGGCTGTTGCTTTTTTTGGCCATTTTCTCCGGAACTCTCTACCTCCTTCTCTGACTACTTCTTCATCACTTACGAAGTTCAGAGCGGATCTCAAGACCCATCTGTTGGCAAAATTCACTGAGGAGCGCTTTATAAACCAGTAGATTGATTGAATGATTGATTAGCCATTGATTTCTGAAAAAAAATCATCGCCAAGCCCTAACGTAAAACTCTTCTAAAATTTGCACCCCGAGATTGTACCAGCCATCATTGATTAACATTTTCTGAAATAATAAAAATAATAATAGCAGTAGTAATATAATTAATGACGATAAATATTATTATTTTCAAATTAATTCCTTAAATTTAATCCATTAAAGATTTTGGTTCTTATTTCTACCATTTCATCTAGTTGAGTTGTTATATTACAAATATGGACAAAATATTGTATTATTATTATTATTGTTGTTGTGGTTGTTGTTACTGCTGTTGTTGTTGATGTTGTTGTTATTGTTGTTGTTATAAAAATTACCGATAAGTTTATCATGCCAGTGTGCATGGCTGTAAAATTGTCTTTGAGAGCCTAATAATAAAAATAACAATAATAATAATTATTATTATTGTAAGTAGTAGTAGTAGTAGTAGTAGTAGTAGTAGTAGTAGTAGTAGTAGTAGTAGTAGTAGTAGTAGTAGTCGTAGTTGTAGTTGTAGTAGTAGTAATAGTAGAAGAAGTTGTAGTAGTAGTAGTAATCTATTGTTATCAGATTAAAGAATAAAATTGAAAACATCTTTAAAAAATATGGAGTAAAGGTTAATCAAATCAATGAATTACAACAACTTGTCATTATGAAACTGCATGCTAAATCTCAAAGATTAAGAAAATAATTATTATTATTATTATTATTGTTATTATTATTATTATAATTATTGTTTGTGTTGGCTCGAGAGTGGGCAGAAATCTTCCAGCTCGCTGCTTTGACGCATAATTTCGATTTTAACGTCTTTAAATCAGTTTTAAGATAGGTTCATTTTGTCTATTAAATTGCGGGAAGGAAAATATGGCAGTGTCTATGAAAGTTCCGTTTTAGTACATCTTATATTTTATTTTAATTTTAAACTTAATTTTTCAAGTTAATGCTACTAGATGCGCATAACTGCAACGAATCTTTCATTAACGCTGACAGACACTCCTAGCATTGCACGAAAAATACAGCTATCTTTAACGTTAACACTGTACACACGCCTGCTAGTTCAAATGTAGGATATTTCTGCCAACATTTTCAACTCAAATACTGTCAATGTGGATAATAACAATTTTGCTGATGAAATTTTTGTAAAGGTCGCAAAGTCTTAAAATGGGTCAAAACACATCAACAACTTCAATTAGCTAACGATGAGAAAACGTCGTCGAAGCATCAACCTCGACATCACCACCACCTTCGCCATCGTCGGATGTTCAACAACGACCGACGACAACAAGCCACCAGACGCTACAAAATGTTGGAAACACTGAAACGCCTTTCCTTAGAATCAGACTTCCACGAAGCCCAGCTCAATGGCTTGAGGCCAATGCTCATTTTCAACTTCGTCAATCAACGCTACCAAATCTCACTAGTTTGAATGAATTTGCAATCGGTTTTCAAACCATGACCTACCTACAATTACTTTGCCCCCAACTTCGGCACCATCAACAATAAAATTGAACCGGATGGATGTACAAAATGTCAATTAAGCTGCTGAAAAAAGAATGAAAACAACTTAAATTCTTGGAACGTAATAGCCATCATTTTAACAACCAAATAAGATCGGTTAGCAAAGAGTTGAGATCGAAGCTTTCGTCATCAAAATCTTCCGACTCAGCTAAACAACACAAGTTTAACTGATTCCACAGTATCGTCATCTTACGCAATTTACTGCGATAGTAACACGATTTGAACATAATTTAATGCTGATTCTATTTCTCTTTTAGCCCATTTGAAATCTTTGGCTAGCATTGTAGAGTATCTATAAAATTTACATTATAAGTTTTATTATTTTAACTTTATAATTACAAATGTATGTTTTAAAAAATGAAATTAGAAGGATGTTCCAAGCATCACCAGGATCTTTTGGAAGATCTCCAATCGCTGTTAAACAGAAATTAATTTTTTATACCAGTTGTAAAAATAATAATAATAACAATAATTATAAAAACAATAATAACAGAGTTCAGAGGATTCAACAACAGGCCACAAACATCGTATATGAATACGTGCTAGACGACGCATCACGCACGAGGCATGTGATAGGCGGGGATCTTGTTGTCGTATTCGAACCCGGTTACTGCGAAACAACACCAGGCGACCTTAACCATTAGACCATCACGCCGTCATTAGACCATCATGATAACGACGATGATGATGATGACGATGATGATGATGACAATGAGGATGATGACGATGATGATGATGATGATTATGACGATGATGATGATGATGATGACGACGATAATTACGAATATGTTGAATTAGCTTAACTGTTTCAAGTTTCCAACTCTGGAAAGAAGACGTGCAATAAATGAATGAATAAAATAATAGACAGATTGATGAATGTTTAAAGGAATGAACGAATTATGAGTGAATGAACGAAAGAACGAACGAAAAAACGAACGAATGAATGAACAAATGAATGAATGATTGTACACACGATAGAAATAACAAGGGGTGGGCAAACTTTTTGCTTTGAGGGCCGCATTGACAACTATTTTACCATTGCCGGGCCGCATATATACTTAAATAGCAAATTTTTTCGACCCGGAGGTGAATTTTTAAAGATTTGGGGCTCTATTTTTGGCCACAACGTCTGGTTTTGATCTTTTTTATGGCGAACAAGACCTCGTAGGGCACATGGGGCCGAAATTTGCCCACCCCTGAAATACACAAAGAATGACAAAGATTGACAGGTTGGCAAAAAAAAATATAAGTTAACCATGAAAAATTGGCTTAATGTATTTTCGTCCTGGATTAATTTAATAAATTTTAAACCAAATAAAAAATTAATCACTCAAATCCTAAATTATGTTTTTCAATCATTCATTTATTCATTCTTTTATTCATTCCTTTAATCAATCAATCAATCAATCAATCAATCAATCAGTCAGTCAATCAATCAATCAATCAATCAATCAGTCAATCAATTATCTATTCATTTTTTCATTCTTGTATTCTATTCTGTACCAAAGATTCAATATCGACGTGCATTCTTTGCAAATAGCTCTGAATAAAATTATTCATAACAATGTTATAATAGTAATCTCTCTGACTGTTTATGTAATCTTTCATTCATTCATATGTTCATTCCTTCATTCATTCATCATTCATTCATTCATTTAAACATTCATTCATTCATTCATACATATATTCATTCATTCATCCATCCCTTAATACATTCATACATTCATTCATTCATTCATTCATTCATTCATTCATTCATACATACATACATACATTCATTCATTTATCCATCCTTTAATTCATTCATACATTCATTCATTCATTCATACATACATTCATTCATTCATTCATTCATTCATTCATCCATTCATTCATCCATCCATTCATTCATACATTCATTCATTACCAGAAAATCCATTTTATCATCTTCACTGTACTGCAGCAGTGACGACGACTATATTTTAATTTCAAACTGTGATTTTATACCTTTATTTATACGATCTTTCATTCAATTATTTATTTATCAATTTATTCATTCCTTCTTTTTTCTATCAATCATTTATCCACTCGTTCATTCATTTATCTGCTCAATCACTCTTTTGTTCTTTCATTCAATCTGCTTACGAATAAGGAAGAAAACATGTTCAGAGTCCTGGTGCTATATTGTCTCTAAATTAATATCATTATTATTTTAATTATTATTATTATTTATGTTATTATTATCAGTAGTAGTAGTAGCAGAAGTAGTAGTAGTAGTAGTAGTAGTAGTAGTAGTAGTAGTGGTATTAGTAGTAGTAGTAGTGGTAGTAGTAGTAGTAGTAGTTGTTGTTGTTGATGATGTTGTTGTTGTAGTAGTGGTAGTAGTAGTAGTTGGTGTAGTAGCAGTAGCAGAAGCAACAGTAGTATTAATAGTTGAAATAGTAGTATTGGAAGTACTAGTAGTAGTATGGGTAGTAGTAGTAGTAGTAGTAGTAGTAGTAGTTGTTGTTGTTGTTGTTGTTGTTGTTGTTGTTGTTGTTGTTGTTGTTGTTGTTGTTGTTGTTGTTGTTGTTGTTGTTGTTGTTGTTGTTGTTGTTGTTGTTGTTGTTGTATTGAAATTGTTACGTATTGATTTTTTACGAATGCAACGTCAACGAACCATTTGATGTTCAAAGAGCTGAGTAAAAAAATAACGACAATAAAAGTAATAAAAATAATTATAATATTTTTATTTTTTTAATTAAAAAATGAATATTAATAATGTTGATAACGTTTAAAACCTATTAATAATAGTAGTTGTTGTAGTAGTGGTAGAAGTAGT
>NW_008705377.1:6112-6857 GCF_000326865.2 Helobdella robusta | reverse complement strand
CAACAACAACAGCAACAACAACAACAACAGCAACAACAACAGCAGCAACAGAAGAATGAACCAACTGGCAGTAATGTACAAATAAAATGGTGACTGAAATGTAGTACATAACATGCTTACATAAAAATACGTACAACTAACCATGTGTTGTGCAACTTCTAAACAAAATATACAAAACATATACAATCCATACAAGAATACAAAAAAATTATACACGTATATACAACTCATACAACTGTAAACAAAAGGTGCGACGCATACAAAACAATATGCAAATTAGATACAAAAACTGTAAATTTACAAATAAATGTACGTAGGCAAGAAAAAATTGAGAAACAAGAAGATAATACAAACAAACTTAAAAAATATATAACCAGAGACAAAAAGATACAAAACAATGTCATTCAAACTGAAAATATAGGAATATATGTATGTATGTATGTGTGTGTGTGGGTATGTATGTATGCATGTATGTATGTATGTATGTATGTATGTATGTATGTATGTATGTATGTATGTATGTATGTATGTATGTATGTATGTATGTATGTATGTATGTATGTATGTATGTATGTATGTATGTATGTATGTATGTATGTATGTATGTATGTATGTATGTATGTATGTATGTATGTATGTATGTATGTATGTATGTATGTATGTATGTATGTATGTATGTATGTATGTATGTATGTATGTTAAAACCAAAACATGATGAGTGACACTGAACCGTCAAACATCAAGT
>NW_008705377.1:0-2139 GCF_000326865.2 Helobdella robusta | reverse complement strand
TAGTACTCATACTGTTGGGGAAATTAAGTATTTTAAGTAATCTGATTAGTTTATGATAGTGCTCCGTTATAAAGACTTTTGCTTGCATCCATCTTAGTAGTACTCCAAATAAATCCAAGTATCATTATTAATATCATCATTAGTAATATTTCAGGTAGTACTCCAAATAAATTCAAGTATTTCAAGTTACTTTAATAACATTGGCACTCTGACTGCTACTCGTAGCTATAGTTATAAAATATTTTGAAAGGTTTTTTTTTAGTATTCCAAAAACACTTAGTGCTCTTGAATCTCTCCAGAAATTCCTCTATTCTCCACGGAGCTATCACCTAGTACGTACCACACAGAAAATATTACAAAAAAAATTTCTTTCGCCTAGTGTTTTAAATTGAGAAAAAAGAAAGAGGAATACTGATACTTTTTTTTAGTATTCCAAAAACACTTAGTGCTCTTGTACTAATGATTTTATTTGCCTCAATTTCCAATACTTTAAATATTTCATCGACTTTAAGTACCCTCAGTAGAGATGAGGTGTTACTGTTAATTGCGTTTTTGCGTTGTAAAGAACATAGAGTATTTGAAGTACTTCGTAGTATTCTAAGTACTCTAGTACTTTTACTTAGTAGTATTTCAAGTGCATTAGTACTTTAGTATTGTAGAGTACTGACAAATATTATAGTTACGCTAAGTGCTACAGTACTGTCACTATCGCTCTTAAAAATCATTGCGTGTCAAATTGTCGTTGAGCCAGTAAGTTCTATAGTTGCTTTCATCAATCTACTTCTCGGTGACGAAACGATGACGTCATGATGATAAGGATGATGATGATGGTGGTGGTAATTTCGTAATGATGGTAATGATGATGATGTTCTAACGATGATGATGATGACGAATTGATGATGATGATGATAATTAAAGATATGCAACAACAACGTCACTATAATCGTTGTACCCATCATCATCATCATCATCATCATCATCATTATCATCATCATCCTCATCATCCTCCTCCTCATCATCATCTTCTTCATCATCATCATCATCCTCCTCATCATCATCTTCTTCATCGTCGTCATCATCATCATCATCATCATCATCATCATGATTATCAGTCATCATCGCGAACGTGGTGAGTTTGTTATCACCGTTATCATTATGGTCATCATCATCGTCATCATCATCATCGTCGTCGTCGTCCACAACATCATCATTATCATTATCTGGACGAGCGTTATCCTCATCATTATCATCATCGTCATCATCGTCATTATCATAGGACCAGCGTATCACGATAGAGTCAGATTAAAATTAGAGACACGAGATCCTTAATGTGGATGAAAATAATGATGATGACGACGACGACGACGATGTCACTCGCTGTTGCTGCTGCTGCTAGTGCGGCTGCTGCTTCTGCTGCTAATGATAATGATGATGAAACAATATAAATTATGATAATAATCACGTTAATAAAGATGCTAATTATGATTATGATTATTATAATTATTATAAGTTCACGATTACAGATGTAAGAGCAATATTGTTTGCAGACGATACGAATGATGATAGCAATGATAATGATAGAGATGATGATTTTTTTGAACATTCTAGAAACACTGATGATGATGATGATGATGATGATGATGAAGACGGTGGTGATGATGATGACGGTAGTGGTGATGATAGTGATTACGATGATGATGACGACATAATGACGTTAAAGCGCAACAAGATTTCTTATAAATAATGATTTTGCCTATTATAAAATATAGTAGTAGTAGTTGTTGCTGTTGTAGTAGTAGTTGTAGTAGTAGCAGTAGTAGTAGTGGTAGTGGCAGCAATTGGAGTAGTATTAATTGTAGTAGTAGTAGTACTAGTAGTAGTAGTTGTAGTAGTAGTAGTAGTTGTAGTAGTAGTTGTAGTAGTAGTAGTAGTTGTAGTAGTAGTAGTAGTTGTAGTAGTAGTAGTAATAGTAGTAGTTGTAGTAGTAGTAGTAATAGTAGTAGTTGTAGTAGTAGTAGTTGTAGTAGTTGTAGTAGTAGTAGTAGAAGTAATAGTAGCAGCAGAAGCAGTAGTAGTAGTTGTTGTAGTATTAATAAGGAGAAAAAGAATAATGATGATAATGTGAATGTCAGAAATAAG
>NW_008705376.1:0-5011 GCF_000326865.2 Helobdella robusta | reverse complement strand
TGGCTGACCCCTTCACGTCACCTTCTTCCTTAGAACAACGGATTTTCATGATTCTTTGCAGCCATTCGTTTTTGCTGCATTCAGTTAATACTCTATAGTATGTGCTGAGCTCCAAGATTCCTCACCATATAACAAAATAAGCAACACATATGCGTTGAAGATTCTCGATTCAGCTTTAGGCCGATATATTTTTGTTTAAAAAATTTTTTATTCAGTCTTTTGAACACAGTCTTTTTTCTCTTCGGTGTCAGAATTTGCACCAGCATTTAATTCGCTTCCATAGTAGACAAAATTGTTGACCATCTCTATTAAACTTTTATCAATTTCAAACTTTGACCATGGTTCACATTTTAGATAACTTTTAGCCCAAGATTTTGCTTTTTTCAGTTAGATGTTCTACCAAAATTTTTAATTGATCAAATGAGTCTGCTGATTGACAAGTATCATCTGCATATTTCAAATCATGACACATGAAGAAAAAGATGTCGACCAACCATTATATAATTGTTCCACTTTTAGTAGTCCATAGACCGAAACTATATTGAAGATGTAAGTGACAGAATAAATCATTGTCTGAAACCCGTTATTACTTTGACTCATTCAGTTTCTTTACCGCTGTTCTTGACGCACGGTTCTAAACCATTGTATAAACCTTTAATTTTTTTATTATTCTTATTATTTTATCAACTCCATATCCTTCTAAGATCATTTAAACTCTCTCTCTCTCTCTCTCTCTCTCTCTCTCTCTCTTTCTCTCTCTCCATATGAAATAACAGGCTTAGGCAAAATTTCCAAAACAAATGATTTGCTTTTCACTACTACTACTAATAAAATTAAGCCTAAAAACAAAAACTCTAACAATGTTATTATAAATATCATTCTAGCTATATTATTATTTTTAAGTAACAACAATTATAAAATGTAACTAAAACCGATAGCTCCAACGACTAATCTTCTCTGTCATTGAATGAAGAGCAACTGGTTGAGTTCTCACAATTGTTTGGGGAATTATTTTGAGATAACAGTTATGTTATCAATTATACAGATGTTGTTTTTATCAAAATTTCTGGTTGCATGGCGATAAAACATTGAATAAATAGCTGGACGTCTGTGCGATCTTCACTTGTTCAATTTGTTCTGACAAATTAAACACTGAATGATGAAGATGTTAGTTGCAAACTTGCTGGTGGTCTTCTTGGCTGCGGTTCATGCGGCTCCAGAGTCTCGCATTGTTGATGGGGTGAAGGCCGACAAGGGTGAGTGGCCCTGGCAGATGTCGCTGTATGTTGGTACAGGTTTTAGCTGTGGTGCTTCAATTGTGGCTGCGACTTGGGGAGTCACAGCTGCCCACTGCGTTGGAGGACTTCCGTAAGTACAACTACTAATTTTTTATTCGCAATTTAATTCGTCAATGTTATTGTGTTATTTTTTGGGTTATTTACTATGTTATTTCTTGTTTTATGGGAGTCAACCCTAGATAAGCATTAATTTGCTAGGCTGACTCTTTCACTTTTTTTTGTGAATAAATGGAATTAAAATGTACAAGTAAATCAACTTCCAATTAATTTTATTAACAGTATTACTTACAAAATTCTGGCCGGCACAAACACCAACAACTTGATTTGTTCGGTTGGTCACTGTGTTACCAGGTCTCTGAGGAACGCTACAAGAGTAAGATGCTCAATTTCTTCAAATATATATGCTATATACGATCGTTAATTGAGTAATTAATTTCTAGCACCCGGAATACAGTGGAAGTGGAGCTTTAGGCTATCCCAACGACATTGCCTACATATCATGGGCGGAGCCTATTATTGAAGTTTCAACAGTCAACATGACGGTCAAATACGTTCAAAGAGCCACCTCAACCAACTATGTTGGCAAAAACTGCTACATTACTGGATGGGGAAGATTGACAGGTGAGACCTTTCATATTTCAACTGCCACAATATTTTCATTTTATAAAATTTCATATTGATAGGGGGTGGAGTTTTGCCAAAAGATCTCATGGAAGCAAAAATTGATGTCATCACTAAGGAACAATGCCAGGCTAAATGGGGATCCAGAATTACAGACAAGCACGTGTGCGTTCATGATTTGAAAGATTACTCTTCAGGCGCATGCAATGTAAGTTGAGCCTAAATACTTTTTAATAAGATTGTGTAAATTTATCTGGAATCTTTTTTTTTAAATGCTATTCATAGGGTGATTCTGGCGGTCCTCTGGTCTGCGAGGACTCACCAAAAGTGTGGAAGCTGGTTGGAGCAACGTCGTGGGGCTCAGCCGGTTGTGGAACTAGCATGCCATCCGTCTACACCAGGATTTCATCCTACAACCAGTGGCTCGATTCCCAGGCAAAACCTTAAGTTACAATACGGACTCCAGTTTTTAGAAAACTGTTGTGAAAGGCTTTTTCAATAATTGACAATAATTTTAATTTATTGAATTTTAATTATAGAAATTTAATTTGTGGAATAAAAAATACATCTTAGAAATCTTATATTCTTCTTTTTTAACGACATTGCTTACATGGCGTCGGTGGGACCAATGCCACGAAATTCATGATAAAATCAGGTCACAAAAACTGGAGTCGCATAGGTGCAATAGTAAAGGTACATGGCTTGGTGTTGTTGATGCAGTGTTTAGGTTTAAATGTAAAGAAATCCGCGCCTTTCACGTGTAAAAAATGTGTTTCGCCTTGATTCACGTGATATTAAACAATGTGTGTTTGTTGTAATAATATAATGCACCTCAATCGGTTGCCATAGCGCTTTACAAAATGGCATAATTATTAATATTATAATTATTATTATTATTACTGTTATTATTATTATTAATTCTAAAACAAATTTACAATTATTATCTAAAGAGCTCTGCACATTTCAATTTCTAATGTAAATTAATAAAAATTTGTCTTCAAATTTTATAAAACGTTATATGCATTCAGTAGGTACGCCTCTAATAAGTTTGCTTCTTTGATGCACTACTTCGTTTCACTCAATGAAGATATGTGTCTGTTTATTTTTTTAGATCCGACAATATCTGATTCAGTAGATTTTTACTTATTAATAACTTTCTGTGAAATTTAAAATTTGGAATAAACATTTAAAATATTTAGCCACCATGTGGTTATTTATGAGAGAAGGGAAAGTCAAAAAAGGCACAAAGCATAGACAACCTCTATGGACAAACCCAAACTTATATGAAGTCACAAAAATTTTAAGTAATTATTTTTCTGTTTTAGAGAGCATTTACACGTAAAATTTTCACGCATTTATTTCTAACACGTTTTCTTACTTGGAGTCTTCAACAAAAATAGTGCAATTAACGACATAACAGGACTTATAATCATCTTCATCCATCAGCTGTGTGCAGTCGCTGATTTCCTCGCGACATATCTCCACCAGTCTCTACCCCGTACCTGTTCTTCATCTGTCAATCTTTTTTTCGTAACTCCATATTTGGACAATTCTGCCCGTTGTAGATCATTGTCCAAGCAGTCAATCCATCTTCGTGTAGGTTTTTCTCTTTGTCTTGCTTCTTGAAATTTATACAACATGGACTGCTTAGTGGGTCCAATTTAATTTATTCGCAATACGTGTTCTGCCCATTTCATTCTGCGCCTTCTGATAACCTCTGTTATGTATGGCTGACCCCTTCTACGTCTACCTTCTTCCTTTAGAACAACGGATTTTCATGATTCTTTGCAGCCATTCGTTTTTGCTGCATTCAGTTAATACTCTATAGTATGTGCTGAGCTCCAAGATTCCTCACCATATAACAAAATAAGCAACACATATGCGTTGAAGATTCTCGATTCAGCTTTAGGCCGATATATTTTTGTTTAAAAAATTTTTTATTCAGTCTTTTGAACACAGTCTTTTTTCTCTTCGGTGTCAGAATTTGCACCAGCATTTAATTCGCTTCCATAGTAGACAAAATTGTTGACCATCTCTATTAAACTTTTATCAATTTCAAACTTTGACCATGGTTCACATTTTAGATAACTTTTAGCCCAAGATTTTGCTTTTTTCAGTTAGATGTTCTACCAAAATTTTTAATTGATCAAATGAGTCTGCTGATTGACAAGTATCATCTGCATATTTCAAATCATGACACATGAAGAAAAAGATGTCGACCAACCATTATATAATTGTTCCACTTTTAGTAGTCCATAGACCGAAACTATATTGAAGATGTAAGTGACAGAATAAATCATTGTCTGAAACCCGTTATTACTTTGACTCATTCAGTTTCTTTACCGCTGTTCTTGACGCACGGTTCTAAACCATTGTATAAACCTTTAATTTTTTTATTATTCTTATTATTTTATCAACTCCATATCCTTCTAAGATCATTTAAACTCTCTCTCTCTCTCTCTCTCTCTCTCTCTCTCTCTTTCTCTCTCTCCATATGAAATAACAGGCTTAGGCAAAATTTCCAAAACAAATGATTTGCTTTTCACTACTACTACTAATAAAATTAAGCCTAAAAACAAAAACTCTAACAATGTTATTATAAATATCATTCTAGCTATATTATTATTTTTAAGTAACAACAATTATAAAATGTAACTAAAACCGATAGCTCCAACGACTAATCTTCTCTGTCATTGAATGAAGAGCAACTGGTTGAGTTCTCACAATTGTTTGGGGAATTATTTTGAGATAACAGTTATGTTATCAATTATACAGATGTTGTTTTTATCAAAATTTCTGGTTGCATGGCGATAAAACATTGAATAAATAGCTGGACGTCTGTGCGATCTTCACTTGTTCAATTTGTTCTGACAAATTAAACACTGAATGATGAAGATGTTAGTTGCAAACTTGCTGGTGGTCTTCTTGGCTGCGGTTCATGCGGCTCCAGAGTCTCGCATTGTTGATGGGGTGAAGGCCGACAAGGGTGAGTGGCCCTGGCAGATGTCGCTGTATGTTGGTACAGGTTTTAGCTGTGGTGCTTCAATTGTGGCTGCGACTTGGGGAGTCACAGCTGCCCACTGCGTTGAGGA
>NW_008705375.1:4504-5467 GCF_000326865.2 Helobdella robusta | reverse complement strand
CATTAAGCGCTAAGAGCATAACTTTTAGGATCGTCACAAACTATATTTAAATCTATTTAACCGTATATATCACTATATAACTAAAAATAATCAAGAACTCTACATAACTGTAAATAAATTTATATAACCGTATACCTCACTATATAACTTTATATAATCAATAGCACTATATAATATAATGTAAATTTATATAACCGTATGTAACACTATATGACTATATATATTAAATAAATCTACATAATTATATATAAACCTAGATAACCGTATATTACACTATATAACTATATATCAATCTTTATAACCGTATATATCACACTATAAATATATATAATCAATAACACAAAATAACTATATAAAAATCTATATAACCGTATATAACTCTGTATTATATTTAGGAACGAGGTTTTCAGAAATGCAAATTTCTTTGAAATTGTTTGCCCATTTTGCATATCATTCTTCTTAATAATAAAATTACTTCATATATCAACCTATCTACTCACAACTTAAGCCAAGATGAAATTTCATTTTTGATTCTCGGTTTAAACATGCACATATGTTGACCATACAGTAGGGCTATTAAGGAAACTGAACCTGAAATGCTGTACAACGAATGTCAGAAACTCAAAAAACAGAGTTTAATTAATTTCGACAGTAGTTTGCATAGCCAACTATTGGCCGAAGCACATCGCCATCGCGACGCATGTCATAAGCTTGTCAGCTCCAGGCTGCCAAACGCCTCCGTAGCAATCCCGACATAGTTGTGCGAAAGTCCGACAAGTCCAATATGTATGTGTTGATCAACAAAATTGATTATTATACACAAATAGACAATATATTATCTGACAACTCAAAGTTTCAAACCATCGACAAAGACCCTACCACCAATATCAAAATTTCTGCCAACAAATTAATGGCGCAAATCAATAAATGTTCATCATCTGTCAAATTCGCCCCCATCGTCGG
>NW_008705375.1:3421-4454 GCF_000326865.2 Helobdella robusta | reverse complement strand
TTGCAATGACGGTGTTGCATGGGATCTCCGTTGGGACGCTGTTCGCAGAATTCTATATGGCCGATCTCGAATCAAGGATATTTGCTGACCCTACCAACAGACCCCCAATATATGCACGCTACGTCGATGACATTTTCATCATTTGCGAAAAGGTCACCGATGTTTACAACTTACAGAATATATTTCAGAACAACTCCCATCTCAAATTCACCATCGAATTTAGCACCGAAAAACAATTGGCCTTTCTCGATTGCTTAATTGAAAAAAAAGAAGAACAGCTAACTTCGAGGGTTTATGTTAAACCGACTAATTCTGGTCAGGTCTTAAATAATCATTCGGATTGCCCCGACCGCTATAAAAACAACGTCATCTATAACTTCATTCATAGGGCATACAAAATCTCTTCCGATATCAATATTTTCAATACAGAACTGATTCGCATAAAACAGTTTCTCATCAACAACAACTATTCCAACCAATTAATAGATAATACCATAAAACATTATATCAACAAAACAAATAATCCTACAACTCCAACCTCTACAAAAACAATTATACCTCTATATTATCTCAATCAAATGCATGACAACTACAAAGTTGATGAATCAATGCTCAAACGTATCATCAAATCCAATGTCTCCGTTCCCGACGAAAGCTACCGACTGAAGTTCATAATTTATTACAACACCAACCGAACATCCAGCTTTATCGTTAAAAATAACCACACACGTCCCTCCAACAAACTAGAGAGAATCAATCTCGTATCCCGTTTTCTTGTCCCGTGCCACACTGTGTGTGTAGAGTTATATCGGCCATACGAGAACTACTCTTTCTAGAAGACTCACCATGCATACACAGAATGGTGCCATTAAGGACCATATGGAACAGGTACATCATCAACCGCTTACGAGGAACATATTGGATCCCAACACAACGATCCTTGATTATGAACCTGATCCAGTTTGCCTCAAAATTAAAGAAGCCCTTCATATCAACAAGCATAAACCCTCATTCAATAAACAAATAACAGCTT
>NW_008705375.1:0-2389 GCF_000326865.2 Helobdella robusta | reverse complement strand
TGGGGATCGTCACAAATTATATATAAATAATAATAACCGTATATATCACTATATAACTAAATATAAGCAATAACATTATATAACTATATATAAATCAATATAGCCGTATATATCACTATATAACTATATATAATCAAGAACACTATATAACCTAATACAAATCTATATAACAGTATATAAAAAATATATAAAACCGTATATACTAAATATAACTATATATAATCAATAACTCTACATAACTTTACATAACAATATATAAGACTATATAACCGTATATAACATAATATAACTATATATAGTTAATAAAACTAAAAAACTATATAAAATCTATAAAACCTTCAAACTACTATTAAACTAAACTGGTTTTTCTACTCGCATCAGTGGCTAAACTATTAAGCGCTAAGCGCATAAGTTTTAGGATCGTCACAAACTATATATAAATCTAAATAACCGTATAAATCACAATTTAACTAAATATAATTAAGACCTCTACATAACTATACAAAAATTTATATAACCGTATATCTCACTATATAACTTTATATAATCAATAAAACTATATAACAAAATGTAAATCTATATAACCGTACATAACACTATATGACCATATATATTAAATAACTCTACATAATTACATATAAACCGAGATAACCGTATATAACACTATATAACTATATATAAATCTTTATAACCGTATATATCATTATAAAATAATGATATATACGTATAATCAATAACTCTACATAACTATATATAAACCTAGATAACCGTATAAAACACTAAATAACTATATATAAATCTTTATAACCGTATACATCACTATATAAATATACCAATAAATTAAACTGGTTTATCTAATCGCCTGAGTGGCTCTATCCTATTAAATTCTAAGCGCATAAGTTTGGGGATCGTCACTAATTATATATAAAATATTATAACCGTATATATCACTTTATAACTAAATATAAGTATTAACATTATATAACTATATATATATCTATATAACCGTATATATCAATATATAACGATCAATAATCAATAACACTATATAACACAATACAAATCTATATAACAGTATATAAAAAATATATATAAAACCGTATAACTAAATATAATCAATAACTCTACATATCTATATATAAATCTATATAACTGTATATACTATAAAAATATAAATTCAATAACACTATATAACTATCAATATAATAATCAATATAAAAATCAATACAACCGTCCATATTACTATAAAATTATATATAATCAATAACTCTACATAACTATGTATAAGACTATATAACCGTATATAACATAATATAACAATATATAATTAATAACACTATATAACTATATATAAATCTATTTAATAAATAACTCTACATAACTGTATATAAACATAGATACCCGTATATAACACTATATAACTATATATAAATCTTTATAACGGTATATATCACTATATAAATATATAAAATCAATAACTCTACATAAAAATATATAAATCTTTATAACCGTATATATCACAATATAATTATATATAATCAATAACTTTACTTAACAATATATAAGACTTTATAACCGTATATAACATAATATAACTATATATAGTTAATAACACTAAAAAACTATATAAAATCTATAAAACCTTCAAACTACTACTACACTAAACTGGTTTTTCTACGCGCCTCAGAGGCTCTAAACTATTAAGCGCTAAGAGCCTAATTTTTAGGATCGTCACAAATTATATATAAATCTATATAACCGTATATATCACTATATAACTAAATATAATCAAGAATTCTACATAACTATATAAAAATTTATTTAACCGTATAACTCACTATATAACTTTATATAATCAATAACAATATATAACAAAATGTAAACCGTATAACACTATATGACCATATATATTAAATAACTTTACATAATTATATCTAAACCTAGATAACCGTATATAACACTACATAACTATATATAAATATGTATAACCGTATATATCATTATATAACTATATATAATCAATAACTCTACTTAACTTTAAATAAGACTATATAACAGTATATAACCGTATAAATTAATATAAATGTATATAACACTATATAACTATTTATAAATCTTTATAACCGTATATATCACTACATAATTTTATAAAATCAAAAACTCTACATAATTATATATAAATCAATATAACCGTTTATATCACTGTTTAACTATATAAAATAAATAACTCTACATAACTATATATCAGACTATATAACCGTATATAACAAAATATAACTATATATAATTAATAACACTACATAACTATATATAAATCTATATCATCAATAATTCTACATAACTATATATAAACCTACATAACCGTATATAACCGTATATAACTATATAT
>NW_008705374.1:6151-6867 GCF_000326865.2 Helobdella robusta | reverse complement strand
AACAACTGACCCAACAAATATGAATATGACCATTCTAGTGGCTGGTCGCCCACCTGATAACTAAATCTCGACCAAGTGCAAGCCTCCCTAAATACCTTCATCATGTACCTAAGGTAATGATAATAGTAATAATAGTAATAATAATAAGAATGATAATAATAACTTACCATGAGTCCGCCATTTTGTTCACTTCTGCCGGAACTGGCCGAGCTGGAAAAGATGGCGACAATATAATTAAGAAGATTTTTATTTTATGATTTTTTAAATTGTAAAAAATACAAAAATAAAAAAGGAATGAATGAATAAGTGAATGATTGAATGAATGAATGAATGAATGAATGAACGAATGAATGAATGAATGAATGAATGAATAAATGAATGAATGAATGAATGAAAAAATGGACAAATAAATAAATGTTTATAAAATTTATTATAAAAGCATGTCAAAACGTTAACCGAGAAACCAACCCAGTCTGAATCTGACAATGTTATGCCGTCTAGGGAGGAAATCGTAGCAGAAAAAGAAAGTCTCGCTGATTGATTGGTTGGATGGATGATTGATTGGATGGTTGAATGGTTGACTATTTGGTTGATTGGTTGAATGAATGATTGGTTAGTTGGTTGGTTAGCTAGTTTGATTGAATAGTTGGTTAGTTGGTTGGTTTGATTGGATGGTTGGTTGACTATTTGGTTGATTGGTTAAATGAATGATTGGT
>NW_008705373.1:5829-6923 GCF_000326865.2 Helobdella robusta | reverse complement strand
CTTCATTTTTCTCAGAGACAATAGCAAACGATNCTTTCTGAACAATGATTCACTCATCAGCAACTGTTAATAAATATCAAACATTTAGAAACAATGTCATATTCGACAACTATAGTTCAAACTCATCAAAACAAAATTCCAACTTTTTTTCAGAAACAATGGCACATTCTTAAGCAATTCTTTCAAACATTTCACTAACCTTATGAAACTCCGTGAGACTCTATTAAACTGTAAAACTTTATAGAAACCAAACCTGGTTTTTACAGAATCTTATAAAGTTTTACAGAGTTTTAACATTCTTCAGAAACCATTTTCTTTTCTAAAATGTCTCTAAGTCTTCAGCAACTACTTTTAAAACTCTTTAGAAAGATTTGCAAACTCTTCGACGAATAATATTTCAAATTACTGAAAGACAAGGCACACACTTTTCTACAACTATCTTTCAAACTCTTCAGAAACAATGGCAAACGCTTCGACGCAACGATATTTTAAATTCCCCAGTGTTTACTGTAAAACTCTGAAAAACTCACTCTGTAAAATAACTCTATAAACCTGTATTAAACTCTACATAACTTTAAAAGGTTTTTGTGAAAACACAAGCACCAAAAAATGTTATCCCTAACTTTGAGCCAAAGCTCATGCCAATTAACATTAACACAAAGTCATCTTGGATTATAAACAAACTTATGAACAAAACAAAAATAAAATAAGAAATTTACTCAATGAGATCTTTGCATCGAATCTTCAACAACATTTTAATACATCTTGATAAGCTTGGCAATCTGTAAAATTAGAATGATTTGTTTGAAAAAATAAAATTCTATCATGATAAATGTTACAAGATATAAGTGCCCATACTATTGTATTATAATATCAATCTTTAAAATGATTTAATTTTTTTAAATTTACAATTATTTAAAACATTATTTTTATAAAATAACTCTTTGAAATTTTGATAAAAGTTTGAAAAAAAAGAAATTAGTTTGAAAAGTGTGCGATAAGTTTGATGAACGAGCAGAAAGCAAATACATTAACATAATGCAAAAGGTCCCTGATTATTCAGCTAATGCTATAAACGAAAAAAATTGACAAAT
>NW_008705373.1:747-2281 GCF_000326865.2 Helobdella robusta | reverse complement strand
TCGTCTCACTACGGTCAGATGATATGAATTTGTTGACAATATCGGCTTCACACTTGCAGATTGGTGCACGGAGTATCTCTGTTGCAGGTCTGACTGTGTGGAACAGCTTGTCACAGTCATTGCGATCGTCCGGACTGTCTCTTAGAACATTTAAAAAAGAACTAAAAACATATTTATTCACCGTTAAACTTTGATAATTTTACTTAAGTTTTCTTCTTATTAATAGTATTGTAGACTTCTGTTTACGATAGCGCCTTTGAGAACATTTAATTGGTGCTACATAAGTTTCCTATTAGTATATATATATATATATATATATATATATATAGAGAGAGAGAGAGAGAGAGAGAGAGAATACACATACACAAGTAATCATCAATTAAAATATTGAGCAGCTGATAAAACTATTCTATAGATAGATAAGAGGAAAGCAGGATTTAAAAATTAGTTTTTCAGGATAGGTATAACGATAGATTTCTTATAAAAGTAGCAAATTTAGAGAAAGAAAGAGATAAATTAAAAAGTTGGACGACAGGAGATCTTCGAATGACCACTGCCGACCTCTTACGGACTATTGCCGACCTCCAACGGACCACTGTCATAAAAAGTCGTTCCGATTCTGTTCAGTAATTTTCGAGATATCATGAATTACCGAACTCGCACTATACGTCACTCCACGTCAAGGCAGCCGTTCATGAGGGGGTTAATAATAAAACGACAGTCTAGAAATAATATGTAACGAAGGTCTAGAAATAATATACAACTTAACTAAAATATAACGAAAATAATATTGTGTTGATTGTTGTGTTTGATTGCTGTTGTTGATGTTGTGTTGAACAAAATATAATACAAATAAACTAGAACGTAAGAAAGAAAGAATAGAGTCCTTAACTTACCTATGTTCAAAATTAACTCACCTACCTATGTTCAATTAGCTCAACTTACGAATTAATCCTACCTATTTGTACAATTACGAAGAAAAAAGTAAGGAAAAGAGAATAAAACATCAAGCAAACAAAACAACGAATATATGTATGTATGTATGTATGTGTGTGTGTGTGTATGTGTGTATGTGTGGGTGTATGTATGACCGCGCAATAATAACAATAAAATAAACGAACAAATCTAGAAATAATAAGTAACGAATAAAATAAAAGAATAAATCTAGAACTAATAAGTAACGAATAAAATAAACAAACAAATCTAGTAATAATAAGTAACGAATGGTCTAGTAATAATAAACAACTTAACTAGACTTAACTAAAATATAACGAAAATAATATTGTGTTGATTGTTGTGTTTGATTGCTGCTGTTGGTGTTGTGTTGAACAATAAACAATGCAAAACAATACAATACAAATAAACTAGAACGTAAGAAAGAAAGAATAGAGTCCCTAACTTACCTATGTTCACTAAATTAACTCACCTACCTATGTTCAATTAGCTCAACTTACGAATTAATCCTACCTATTTGTACAATTACGAAGAAAAAAGTAAGGAAAAGAGGATAAAACAACAAGCAAACAAAACAACG
>NW_008705373.1:0-697 GCF_000326865.2 Helobdella robusta | reverse complement strand
CCTGATTATTCAGCTAATGCTATAAACGAAAAAAATTTGACAAATTTTACAAGTATTTATATATTTCCATTCAAATTTTAACCATTTCGATCAATATCTCAATACACAGTTTTTTTTAATATTTTAAACTGATGTTCTAGGAAAAAAGACTTGCATATTTGGATTCTACTCACAAAATTACACATATCTGTACTATATCTAATGTACCAAATGTGTGTTGACTATTACAATTACGAGTGATCAATCATAGTGAAATAAGACACTTCTCAACGTATATATTATATACCCATATAAACTTACCAAGCACTCAAAAATAGTATCTCTAACTATGACCCAAAGCAGGGGCGTCATTTCAGATCTTGATTGGGGGGGGGCGAACTTATGTGGTCTATGACTTAGCATGTAACATATATATATATACATATATATATATATTATTAATAAAGATCATGGCGTTTTTTACAGTACTCAATCTATATGATAGTTTCTCGATTCTTTGAATAATTCTCCAATCTACCAAGCTTAACTTGTTAATGCTATTAACAAAACTCCTATTTACAGAAGATGTCATTATCTACATGTATGCATATAGTACTATTTTGACTACCTAGTCTCGTCAATGCAACATTATAATAAATTTTACATTTTTAAAGTTTTTAAAATTTCAAAATTTTTAAAGTTTGAAAATTACTAAATT
>NW_008705372.1:4211-6874 GCF_000326865.2 Helobdella robusta | reverse complement strand
AATATACAAAGATATATACAGATATAGAAAACTAATATACAATGCATTTAAATTAAACTGGAATACAAATGTTTACACAAAAATATATATACTATGATTTAGAAAAATTTAAACCGCATTTAGTTCTGCAATTGCAACTGCTGCTGCTACTGCTGCTGCTACTGCTGCTGCTGCTGCTTCAACAACCACAACAACTTCTACTTTCACAAGAATTGTAATAATAATAATCATAAAACAAAATTTCCAACTGCACGAATTTTTGAGTAGTGGTTCAAAAAAAATTTTACTGAAAATCTTTTCTCGAAAAATTTTTGTAAACGCATTATGTTTCTACAACACAAACGACGACAACAACAACAACGTCAACAACAACAACAACAGACACATCATGAACAACAACACTGACAAACACATCAACAACAGATACATCATCATCATCAACAACAACAGCGTCAACAACAACAACAACGACAAACGCATCAACAACAACAACGTCAACAACAACAACAAAAAACTCATCGACAACAAAAAGCATCTTTTTATGAATGAAGAAAAAAGAACATCACAGAACAAAAACAATTTTTTCACACCGCACTGACACGTAGTATAATAATTTGTTTAAATTTGTTTGTATGTGTTTGTATTGTATGTATATGTGTGTGTACGTATGTATGTGTGTGTGTGTGTGTTTGTATATATTTATGTGTGTGTGTGTGTTTGTGCCTGTGTGTATGTTTGTATGTGCGTGCGCTTAACATGAAAAACTACCCTAAATTATTCATTGACTTTTGAATTAGCAAACTGAAAAAAATTTGTTACATTTTTTGGAAATTTTATAATTTAAAGTAGTAGTGGTAGTAGAAGCAGCCACATGAGCGGCAGTAGCGTGTGTGTGTTTGTGCCTGTGTATGTTTGTATGTGCGTGCGCTTAACATGAAAAACTACCCTAAATTATTCATTGACTTTTGAATTAGCATACTGAAAAAAATTTGTTACATTTTTTGGAAATTTTATAATTTAAAGTAGTAGTGGTAGTAGAAGCAACCACATGAGCGGCAGTGGCAGTAGTAGTAGTAGTAGATGTATTAGTGGTAGACTGTTGGCTATTTTTATTATTATTTCCTGCAAAGCTCTCTAATAAATCAGAGCTGCAAAGTCTCGTCTCAATCATTCTTCAACTATTTTTCAACTATTAAATACGCATTTATCAAGCCGAGTATCCAACAAAGAGTTTCAGAAATACCAAATAAATACCGAACATATACTCAACATACGCTGAAAATATTTCTAAATCACATAAGATAACACAAGATGATACAAGATGATACAAGATGTTACAAGATGATACAAAAGTGATACGGGATTGATAGAAAAAAAAATTGAGAGTGATACAAGTTCAAAAATTTGATACCAAGATGATATAAAACTAGACAAAATGATGAAAAATTAGTTGAAATGATACAAAAATGATACAAAATGATACAAAAGTTTTACAAATTGATTAAAATGATAATGACAATAAATTAAAACATCAAAGAAAATTAAAAAACAGACGTTTCTTGATTAAATGCTTTCAGCAAATTATTATACATCAAATATTTTACTATAAAATGTTTGAATGACTATTTTGAAGCAAAATGAAACATACTAACATACATACACGCATACATACATACATACATACAAACACAGACAAACACACATACATAAATACAAATGATTGTTATTAACAAACATACATACAAACACACACACACACGCATACATACAAACACAGACAAACACAGATACATAAATACAAATGATTGTTATTATCTGAGGCGCCATATACCTATTTTGTGTGATATTTATATTAATGTATCGGCATCACTCTATATTACTGTATATATGGCTGGAGAATTGTATATATGTGTGTATGTATGTGTGTGTGTGTGTGTGTTTGTATGTGTGTGTGTTTGTATGTGTGGGTGTGTGTCTAAGTAAGTCAGTCAGACTAATTTAAAAAATTTTTCCATAATTTCAAAAAGTATAGGTTAGAGTAGTCGTTTTTCTTGCAATCATCATCATCGTCGTCATCATCATCGTCATCGTCATCATCGTCATCATCATCATCATCATCATCGTTATTATCATCATCATCATCATCTCATTCCAGTTATTAGTTAGAGATTTTTTATAAGCCGTTGGCCTGCAAATATTTTAATTTCTTTTTTAATTGCATTTAATACTAGAAATCATTAACAAATTATATTGTTGTCATAATTATTATTATTATAATTTCGAAAATATGAAAATACGGCAGTAATAAAGTAATATTTTTTCGCAAACTCTGCCACTGACATACATATGCCTAAAATCCTGATCAAATGCAAGTAAGCTCGCTGGAAACATCAGTTAACGAGATTAATGACGTCATCATCGTCGTCGTCGTCCTTATCATCATCGCAATCACCATCATTATCATCATCATCATCACCATCATCATCATCACCATCATCACCATCATCATCATCACCATCATTATCATCATCATCATCATCGTCATCATCATCACCATCATCATCGTCATCATCATCATCATCATCATCACCATCATCACCATCATCATCGTCATCACCATCATCATCGTCATCGTCATCATCATCATCATCATCATCATCATC
>NW_008705372.1:0-1809 GCF_000326865.2 Helobdella robusta | reverse complement strand
CAACAACAACATCAACAACAACATCAACATCAACATCAACAACAACATCAACAACAACATCATCAACAACAACATCAACAACAACATCAACAACAACAACGTCAACAACATCGACAACGAAATCAACAACAATCGAAATTTATTTTCTAAGTTTGAAAACAGTTTCTTAGAAAAGAATTTTTTTAATATAGAAATTGGGCAAAATGAACACACACAGACATACGACGTTTATACAGGCATGCATACAGACATACAAACATACACACACAGATACTTACATGCTTGCATACAAACAAACAGACTTAAGTATACAAATATAATAGTAATAGTAATATTAAAATGTCAAACAGCAAAAATCATAATTGAAAATTTTGATTGATGGATGGATTGAGAAATGGATAAGATATGAATGAATGAATGAATGAATGAATGAATAAATGAATGAATGAATGAATGAATGAATGAATGAATGAATGAATGAATGAATGAATGAATGAATGAATGAATGAATGAATGAATTAATGAATGAATTAATGAATGAATGAATGAATGAATGAATGAATGAATGAATGAATGAATGAATGAATGAATGAATGAATGAATGAATGAATGAATGAATGAATGAATGAATGAATGAATGAATGAATGAATGAATGAATGAACGACGAACAAACGAAAGAAATGAACGAATGAACGAACGAACGAACGAACGAACGAATAATGAATGAATGAAATAACGACTGAATCAACAAATAAATAAAAGAATAAATTGGTAGAGAGATAGAAGAAAATATCAGAAAATATCCCATTTGATATAAAGCAACAGTTAAACTGGTATGCCAGTGCAAACTTAACTGACCAACATTTTACTACACAAATACACATATGCATACATACATACAAACCTACAAACAACCATACAAACAAACAAACAAACATACAAACATACGTACATTTTTTCTATTATTTTACGAGAGGAGCGTACAATTCATATTGATTAAAGATTTGCAAAGCTCTGAAAAAATTTGCTTATATTATTATTTTTTCTTGTCTTCGTTTTGTCGTCATCATCATCGTCATCGTCATCATCACCACCACCATCATCACCATCATCATCATCATTATCATCATCATCATAATGGCATCTCGGTTCATTTTAAATTAGTGACTTCAAATCATAAGTGTCTTTCAAATGTTAATGATATTTTTATTATCATTGTTGTTATTATTATTATTATTTAGTTGTTGTTGCCACTGCTATTATTAATGTTTTTACTACTACTTTTACTGCTACCACTACTGCTGTGGCTGTCGCTGCTGTGGCTACTACTGCTACTGCTGCGGCTACTACTGCTACTGCTGCGGCTACTTCGTTGTTGTTGTCGTTCTCAATGGTAATGAAGTAATTGCGAATTTTTGTTGTTGTTATCTAGCTCACATTGTATTAATTGTTGTTGATATTGGAACTATCACTTTTATTCTTGTAACTTGTGTTGTTGTTGTTGGTGGTGGTGGTAGTGGTGGTGCGGTGGTGGTGGTGGTGTGGCTGTTGTTGCTTTGTTGTTATGGCTGTTGTCGTGGCTGTTGTTGTTTTGTCGCCGTTGTAGTAGTAGTTGTTGTTATTGTGGTTGTTGTTGTTATTGTGGTTGTTGTTGTTTCACAATTATCTCATGCACTCGTAAAACTCATCTTATCAAGACACACTCCTCGTTTGGATTGTTCAAATAAGCATTATCAATGTTGATATCTGTCGCTGTTGTTGTAGTTGTTGTAGTTGTTGTTGCTGCTGCTGATGTTGTTGTTGTCCTA
>NW_008705371.1:845507-846232 GCF_000326865.2 Helobdella robusta | reverse complement strand
TGTTATTTTTATGAAATAATTTTTTTTACGGGGCCCCCTTTTCCATTAATAACAAATATTATTTAAAATTTTATGATTTTTTCAAATTTGGAAATTTCTTTATATTGGAAAATTTATTTGAAGTATTTTTTGAGGGATAAATTTGTACACGAGGCCCCTTGACCGTCCGGGGCCCCTAGCAGCTGCTCAGTCTGCTAAGCGTTAGATCCCCCACTGTACATGTGTGTGTGTATATATATATATGTGTGTGTGTGTGAATAAATTTGTTTTACGTGGGTCTATATATATATATATATATATATATATATATATATATATATATATATATATATATTTGTGTTTCAATAATTACAAACGACTTTCTGATAAAAATGTAAAAGAGTTGATTACTAAATAATTTTGATTCCATTTTTGTTTTTTTTAGGATTTGTAATATAAATGTGAGTTTACATGCACTAAAATATTTAAAATATTTGCTAAAATATTTAAAATATTTAAAATTTTTACAATTGTCACTGGTAATCATTACAAGAAAACCATATTTTTTTCGATTTCCAGATCATTTCTTTTCATTGATATCATTTCTTTGATTTCTTTGTTTTGATTTGAAGAAATAAAAAATGTCAAATGTCATATATATATATATATATATATATATATATATATATATATATATATATATATATATATATATATATATATATATATATATATATATATATATA
>NW_008705371.1:844383-845457 GCF_000326865.2 Helobdella robusta | reverse complement strand
ACCTTTATGGACAGAAATTTCTTCTCCGAACTGATCATGCAGCGTTAAGATGGCTCCTCAACTTCAAGGATCTTGAAGGACAGATGGCCCGATGGTTGGAGCGTTTACAAATGTACGACTTCGAGATCGTGCACCGCAAAGGAACAACTCATAGTAATGCTGATGCTCTCTCACGTCGACCATGTTTACCAGGATGCAAATACTGCTGTCGTCACGAGGAGAAGATACAATCGGAAGACATAAGAGCAACAACAATATCAGCGGATGACGGTTGGACACCGACGGATCTTGCTGATGCACAGTTTGCGGATGAGGACCTACAACATCTAATCACATGGAAGAAGGAGGGCAAGCGACCGGACTGGCAAAGCATCTCAGAATATAGTGCCGTGTTAAAGGGTTATTGGGCTCAGTGAGACTCTTTGTATTTGGAAGGGGATTTGCTGAAACGAAAATGGGAATCAGCTGATGGATCAAAACACCGCATGCAAGTTGTAATACCAAGAAATAGAACGACCGAAATCCTTGATGAAATGCATGGCGGCCCTTCTGGGGGACATTTAGGAGTGAACAAGACCCTTGACAAAATACGAGAAGGATTTTACTGGCTTCACGTTAGAGAAGATGTAGAGAGCTGGTGTCGAAAATGTAACACATGCGCTTCAGTCAAAGGACCCAAAAGAAGGCTAAAAGCAATGCAAATCTACAATGTTGGTGTCCCCTTTGAACGGATTGCTATAGATATTGCTGGACCCTTTCCGGTATCAGATTATGGAAACCGTTACATTCTGGTTGTAGCGGACTATTTCAGCAAATGGCCTGAGGTGTTTCCAATACCCAACCAAGAAGCATGTACCGTCGCTGAGGAAATTGTACTCAATTGGATTAGTCGATATGGTGTCCCATTGGAACTCCACTCAGATCAAGGTCGAAATTTTGAGTCACAACTGTTTGGTGAAATGTGCAAGCTGCTAGGTATAAACAAAACTCGAACGACACCTCTTCACCCACAGTCTGACGGTATGGTGGAACGATTCAACCAAACCCTGATTGAACATCTGGCTAAAGTAGTCG
>NW_008705371.1:809369-843427 GCF_000326865.2 Helobdella robusta | reverse complement strand
CATTTTTTGATGGAAGCCATTTGAAATCATTTATTTCCTGTCTGATGCACTTAATCCAATCGTTTTGCATTTTTACATTTTGAGGAAATCTGAAATTTTATAAACTGTTACAGAAACTTGTGCATTTCTTAAGTATTGCTTTTAATAATAAAATGGTAATCCATGATAGCATTATAAATTATAATATTCTATAAAATAAAATATATGTAATTGTAAAACAAAATAGTTCTTTTCAATGAGGATATTGTTACATTTATTTTAGTGTGAAGTTAATTTGAAAATAAACCTGTGAAAAGATGCATCAGAAATTTTCTCATTTCTATTTATTATTAATGCAATTTTTAATGCAACAGGTAGGCATGTTTGTGTATAGCTACGAAAATGAAAATTTACTTAAAAACTAAATTATTGTATCTGACACGAAAATTTGTACAGAAACAAAATCGAAAAAATAAATGACAATATAAAAATTTAAACATTGATTGAAAGAGTTAATTCTAATTATATGGTATGGGCAATTCGTTGCGAAATCGTTGGAGGAAATGTCAACAGTAGTTATTTTACTGCATAGTAGTTAATCAGCCGGTATAAAGGTTATATTCAATTCCTATCAAATAAATTTGACAAAATATACACAGGCAGAATTAAATAAAGAAATAGATAGATATATGCACGTAGTTATAATACATTTATAATGTTGTATTTACACATTCAAATTGTACAATTGTGTTATAGTGTAGTCTCAAATTATTTTGAATTCTCTCAGAAAATTTTAAACGTTTTACTACACTATATATACTAGTTATTTTTATCAACAATTTAAAAATTTTATCAATAATTAAAAAAAAATTTCAAATTGATTTCATTGCGATATCGATAATGATTTTTGTGACCGGACTTGATTAAAAAGCATCAAAGAAAGTTAAAATAGGATGGAGAATTTGCTATATTGGGATATTCGTTTAAAAAGCGAGCAAAATTTTAATATAAAAGGGCTTATAAATCTATGCATATTGGCTCAGCTTGGCTTGGCTCGGCTTGGAATCGGATGTTAAGCAAGGTGTGGTCTCAAACTATTTTGAATTCTCCCCGAAAAATTTGAACTGCGTGCGTATATATATAGTAATGGCTACTGTTGTTTTTTATAATGAATTTATAAAATATATAAATATAGCGAGCAAAATATTAACATAAAAGCGCTTATAAATCTATGCATATTGGCTCAGCTTGGCTTGGCTCGGCTTGGAATCGGATGTTAAGCAAGGTGTGGTCTCAAACTATTTTGAATTCTCCCCGAAAAATTTGAACTGCGTGCGTATATATATAGTAATGGCTACTGTTGTTTTTTATAATGAATTTATAAAATATATAAATATAGCGAGCAAAATATTAACATAAAAGCGCTTATAAATCTATGCATATTGGCTCAGCTTGGCTTGGCTCGGCTTGGAATCGGATGTTAAGCAAGGTGTGGTCTCAAACTATTTTGAATTCTCCCCGAAAAATTTGAACTGCGTGCGTACATATATAGTAATGGCTACTGTTGTTTTTTATAATGAATTTATAAAATATATAAATATAGCGAGCAAAATATTAACATAAAAGCGCTTATAAATCTATGCATATTGGCTCAGCTTGGCTTGGCTCGGCTTGGAATCGGATGTTAAGCAAGGTGTGGTCTCAAACTATTTTGAATTCTCCCAGAAAAATTTGAACTGCGTGCGTACATATATAGTAATGGCTACTGTTGTTATTTATAATGAATTTCTGCATATTGGCTCAGCTTGGCTTGGCTCGGTTTTGAATTGGATATTAAGCAAGGTGTGGTCTCAAACAATTTTGAATTCTCCCCGAAAAATTTGAACTGCGTGCTTACATATATAGCACTGATTACTGTTGCTTTTATAATGAATTTATATATATATATATATATATATATAATATATATATATATATATATATATATATATAGTGACTGGAATCCACGTATACAAATAATTAAATTATATTATATTAGATTATATGTTTATATCAAAAGCAATATAGCAAATTCAACTAGCCAACCAGAAAGTTTCGAAGGCGTTCGTTCGATGACTAATTTAGTACGGTTAGCATTGTGGTTAAGACTGTATAATAGTGCAGTATATACATTAAACAAGTTTTTTACTGATGCGAATGATTGAAATGATGAGAATGTATGGTTGAAACGAGTATAAATAGAGGAGCTGAGACAACACGAAAACCAGATAAGCATTCTGCCTCGCTTGAAGCAGTCTGTCTGATCTCATTTATTTTATTTTTAAAATTTTTTTATTTTTATTTATTTTATTATATAGAGTTATATAGAGTTATATAGAGTTATATAGAGTTATATAGTGTTATATAGAGTTATATAGAGTTATATAGAGTTTGCATGTTTGTAGGTGGTTTGAATGTTTGTAGGTGGTATTTTTTTAATTTTAGGTGGGTTCTTTAGCGGTTGCTCATACATACATACATACATCATGTTTGTTTGTGTGGTAGTATTTTATGTTCTGTTTTACTCCTTTTTCTCTTTCTTCATGAGTCTTGAGTTAAGTTAATGAAGCATAGGTAGGTGAGGTAAAAATTAATTTATTATATAGGTAGGCTTGGGCATAAGGTAATTTAGTTACATAGGTAGGTTAGGGACTCCTATTCTTTTACTCTACTTGGTGGTGTGATTTTTGTTTTGTGTTTTTTTTTTGTTTTGTTTCACATCATACATTCAGCAGGTACGCGGTGGTTCCTGGTTTTAATGGGATTTTTATTGATTGAATGTGGTAGTATGCATGGTTATATAGAGTTATATAGAGTTATATAGAGCATAAATTCTATATAGATACCTTTCTTTGCTCTTCTTTTCTCTTTTCTTTGCCGACCGGTCGGTTTCTTTGCGGTTATTTTCATTTAAATTGAATAAATAAGATTTTGCCATTCATTTATGTTTTTCAGGTTCATTTATCCAGGTTGAAGCTTCCAGAGGAGTTCATCGTGGAAGATCAGAATGGTTGTGATGTCACGCTACGTTCGTTCATTCGGTGGCAAAGAATGCACGCCCTGCTGGGGTACGTTTTACGGTTTCTTTGCGGTTCTTTTTTTTGCCAGTTGGCTGGCTTTTCCGGCGGGTTTCACCGCGGCTCGTTTTTCTATTTTTCTTTAAATTAGTCAAATAAGTAAGATTTTTCCATTTCATCCATTTTATTCAGGTTGAAGCTTCCAAAGGAATTCATCGTGGAAGATGTCAGGCTACGTTCGTTCATTCAGTGGCAAAGAAGATACGCCTGGCTGGGATACGTTTTATTCGTTTTTCTCTGTTTTTCTCTGTAATTTAACATTAAGTAAGAATGCTCACACGCACACGCACATACACACAATTACATTAAGTAGCTATATAGGTAGGTTAGATAGGCATAATTTTAATTGTAGGTAGGATAGATAGGAAGCATCCAACACTACTGTAGTTGAATAGGTAGGCAGCGTAAGTTTATCTCTTCTATTTTTTCTCGCACCCACATTACACGCATCAGCATATTATACACACGCAAACAAATACATACATAAACACATATTAGTATTTGAGCGTAATTTTATTTTCATTACACATTCTAATTTATTATTACTAAGGTTGAGAGTAATTTAATTTCATAGGTAGTTAAAAGCAATTTACTTCTAGGAACAATCTTGTAATTTAAATTAAATAAACGCTGTAAGTGTATCGAGAGGTAAGTTAGTTATTAAGTTTTACATTATTATTATTAGGTTGGAGCCCAAGGCATTACGTAGGTGGTGGGGTGGGTGCCGAAAGGCCAATGAATTGGGCTCTTGAGTTTTGTAATTTTAGGTAAGCTAGGGCCATAATGTAATGAATAGGTAAGTTAAGGCTACGTTGTAACACACACTCATTAATAGATTTAGGGTTTAAGTTTTATATTATTACTAAGTTGGAGCCCAAGGCATTACGTAGGTGGTGTGGTGGGTGCCGATTGGCAAATGAATTGGGCTCTTGAGTTTTTTTGTAATTTTAGGTAAGCTAGGGCTTAATTGTAATGAATAGGTAAGTTGAGGGTACGATAGCCGATAGACTCTGAATTTCGAAGTCTGTTGTCAGAGGTAAGCCTTGGTGGCCAGTGGTGTACCGGCAATGGTTTACTATCCGGACGGCAATGGTTTACTATCTGCACGGTAATGATTTACCATGCGGCACGGCCATAGTCTACTACCCGCACGGCTTCCGGACGGCAAATGGTTTACTATCCGCACGGCAATAGTCTACTATCCGCACGGCAATGGTTTTCTATCCAGTGCCCTGACTGTCGGTGAACCTCTGTGCAAGGGGGAAGAATGAAGGGGGACTTTCGACTATCGTACCATTAACAATTTAATATAGATTAGTTAAGGTAATTGAATAGGTAGATAGGATTATTTTTATTAAGCAATTTGATATGCAGGCACCGCTAAGCTTTCTGATGAGAATCTACTCTTTCTTTCTCCATCAACACGGGCTGTGTTTCAACAACAATCTCGAGGAGGACTGGCACCAGTTTTGGAGAACAACGTAGGAACCGGACCGCATTCAACATTCTGCCTTTGTCGAATGGACGACGGTAAGTTTTTTTACATTTTACTTACTTTATTATTTTAAAATTTTATTTATTTGACATTATTTTCATTTTATAATTTAATTTTTTTTGCTTCTAAGATTCTAACATTCATTTACAACTAAGCAAATTAAAAAATTTTGTTTACAGAATGATGAGAGGTGGGCAGTGTTGGGAGTCAGCACGTTTTAGATGGTGGTCTCATGATGATTTACATATGATGATGGTGGTGTAGGAAGAATCAGCTCGTTGGCTGTTCGACTGACACTCTGAAGTTCGGATGGTATTTTGTGTGCCGACCAGTCGGTGGTCGGTGCAATGGAAAAAACGACGATTTTTGAAGTAAGGTTTAGTTTCGTTTTTTATTTTTCTCATTCGTTCATTTTATCACTCAACCTTTTAAATTATTTTTCTATTAATTGATTCGTTAATTCATTCTATTCATCAATTGAATCATTGATTTATTAATTCATTCATTCATTCACTCATTCATTCAACCAATTATTCAATCATTCAGTTAATCATTTATTCGTTCATTCCTTTGTTCCTTGATTTACTAATACGCTATTAAAAAAATGTCTACAGAATGATGAGAGGTGGGCTGTGGTGGGCATCAGCACGTTTCAGATGGAGGTCTCATGATGATCGTTCCGATGACAATTCGAAGATAACAACAACGACGGTTTTTGAAGTATGATTTAGTTTCTTTTTTTTATTTTTCTCATTCATTCATTCATTTTATCACTATCTTTCAAATTATTCCTCAGTTAATTTATTCATTGATTCATTCTATTCATTCATTAAATCATTGGTTGATTAATTAATTAGTTAATTTATTCATTCAACCAATCGTTCAATCATTCAGTTAATCATTTATTCGTTCGTTCCTTTGTTTCTTGATTTACTACTTCGCTAATTAATAAAAACTTGTCTACAGAATGATGAGAGGTGGGCTGTGGTGGGCGTCAGCACGTTTCAGATGGTGGTCTCATGATGATCGTTCCAATGACAAATCGATGATAATGTTAAAGGTAAATTTGTTTTTGTCTCATTGTACCTTTGAAAGTACTCGAATTTGAACAAAGATTGAGTGTTATCTCAAAAAAATAAGTTGCCTATTTTTTCCAATTGCTTGTTTTTTATTTTAGTGAATTTTTTTTTCACTTCACAACACCACGCCAACAAAACAAACTACATTTCATTCTCGTCGTCGCCTTAAATTGTACCTTTTTGAACAATCTTTTTAATAATGTCTATTTATTTATTCATTAAATGTTGACTGGTTTCTAGTTTTTTTTTAAATTGGTTATATAATTTTTGGATATTTCTTGATTTACTTTGTATATATGCATGTATAAATTATTTCTGTTTAGTATGTTGATTTAGTCATTATGATATGTTGTGAACTGTTCTTACTAAATGTTCATGTTACGTGGTTTATTATCCTTCGAGAACTTCTAAGGAGTGTGTATGATAATAATAATAATGGATAATAATTATTTTTATCGGTCGATATTTTGTCATATTTGTTTATTTAAAATACGAATTTTAAAAAAAAATTGACATTTTAAAATTTTAATTAACCGTCACTTTTCATTTTTGAATGAATTCAAATAAAAGCAACTACTGTGTTTTTCTTTCTTTACTAAAATCTCGAAATTGTTTGTAGATCTGTACGGTTAACTGTTTGTTCGAGTTTGAACAGGCCTTGCAAATTTTTTTTATTTATTTTTGTTTTTATTTTTGTTTTAGTTGATTGATTGATCGGTTGATTGATCGGTTGGTTGATTGATTGACTGACAGACTGGCTGGCTGGCTGGCTGGCTGGTTTACTGACCGACCGACCGACTGACTGATTGTTGATTTATCTCATAGTATTGTATACATGAGAAAAAATCCGATTAAGCCACTGTTTTTCACCTGACAAAAGCAATTTCTATATTTATACTGACAAAAATAATTGTGATATGAATATATTGATTTATTTAAAGCATTATATGTACAAAAAAGTGTTATCGTAAGAGTTCTATGAAACCCTGTAAGCCACTGCTGTAAGCCAACGTATGATTTCAGCAGCCAGTTTCTTATGAGCACCAGCAGAATGTAAGATATTCATTGAATATAATGAAGATAGTTGATCAAATAACAATTTTGATTTATTTAGGCCGTTTATTTCATAAGCAAACCAATTTTTAACATGATCGAATAGTGTAAAAAAAAGGGTGACTATAGTTCAATTCTACTAAGCCAACCTTCGGCTTCAGTAAGCCATCGGATTTCACCGGACCAAAAGCAATTTTTATATTCAAATTAACAAAAATAATTTAATAATACATAATTCTATTAATCATTGTTAAAATTAAATAGAATTACTACAATGTTTTAAGCATATTAAATCAAGTAAATATTTCATTTAGCTTGCTCGTTAAAATCCATGCAATTTCGTAAGCCAACAATCCAAGCACGACAAATAGCCCGACCGATAGATCGAATTGATCGATTAGTCCTATTATTCTAGTTATGTGGTTTCGAGCAAGGGGAGACATTACTGAAAATAATTAAAAGTTGAAAAAATTGAGGTTCTTTGCAAATCCCTGCTTCAACCCATAAGAAGGTGTTGTATGCTGGTAAGTAGGCCTCCCCTTGGTTTTAACAAACTAATACTAAATATTTATTGGACTTAATATGTATAAAACATTGTAATTAAATCGAATTATGTAATTTAAAATTATTTTTGTCAATTTAAATGAAAATGTTGCTTTTGGTTTCGAAAACACGGTGGCTAATCAACCGCTTGACTTAAGAAAGCCATAGGTTAGCTTATTTACGAAATTGCAATATTTTCATTAAAAATTGACAAAAATAATTTTAAATTACATAATTCAGGTTCATTTGTTGATTATTTGATTGTCTGATTGGTTAGTTAAATGATTGATTGTTCGGTCAGTTGATTTGATTCAGCTGTTGATTGATTTATTTGTTGATTGACTGGTTAATTGATAGTACAGTATCAATCAAATAAAACTTATAAATTGTGGGTAGGTAAGGTGAGATGAGTTAATCATTATAGGTAAGTTAGGGCCCTGAGAGTAATTTAATTGCAGGTAGGTGACTGACTACTATTCTTGCGACTTGTTACTATTTTTTGTGATGCAATTCATTTTTGATTTTATTGCGTTATCGATGATGATAATTGTGACCTGACTGAATAAAAAACATCAAAGAAAATTTTTAAAATAGGATGGATAATTTCTAGCAGTTGTTATTAAACTGTATGGTAGTGAATTAGCCGGTATAAAAATTATATTCAATTCTTTCAAATATATTTTACCAAATATCATATGCACACAGACTGACTGGCTGACAGAAGGGCTGGCTGGCTGACTGACTGAAGAGGCAAAATATATATATATACTTTAGAAAGAAGTATATATATATATATATATATATATATATATATATATATATATAACTCTAACCCTATATAGGAATAAAGAATAGATCTGGCTGAATAAAAAGTGTAAAAGAAAGAGCCGATATTAAAACACAACATTATATCAAGACAGCCCAAATGAGGAAAATTTCTGTAGTTGTTTTATTATTGAAGACATATTCAACAAATGTCAAATTTCGCACACACACACACAGACGGTATATATATATAGTTATATGAATATATATATACAATTCATTTTAATGATGTTCTAAATTAGCAATCAGCTGTAAAACGCTGTCCACAATCTCGTCTGCCGGAAAGTCGAGTTCGGCGAATAAATGGCAGACGTTATCAGTATTGCACTGAGGCGTTCGTGTGACTATACCGAAAACTCTGAAATGATCAATCAATCAATCAATCGATCAATCAATCAATCAGTCCGTCAGACAGATAGTCAATCAATCAATCAATCAATCAATCAGTTAGTTAATTAATCGAACGATCAACCGCTATTTTATTTAAAATAACAACGTACTTCGAAATGTTCGTCTTATGGTTGGACTCATCCGTCCATGCCCACCTATTGAAGAATAAAAGATTAAAAAATTTATTTACAATCATACTCATAAACTTATTAATGTTTATTATTTATTAATTAAAAATTATAAATGCATTTTTAATGGTTAAACCACCTCTGATTGTCAACGTTCACTCCAGCAAACAAAACACTTTCAATTGGGTAGTGTCTCCGAAAGAACAGCCTTAAATTAGTTTAAACTCATAAGTCAATCGATCAATTAATTAATTAATTAATCAATTAATTAATCAATCACTCACTGATCACGTTAAATTGTAAACAACTGTACTCTTACGTATACACGTATAAAACTTTTTCAGGTTTATACGAAGACGGGCGGTATATAAACATCAAAAAAAATACACACAGCACTTGGATATTCACACCGAAATACACACTGATACACGTACATTCTACAAGAATCAGTCAGCACCAAGCCTCCATCCACTGACAGCATTAGATTACATACAGTTGTGCCACTTAAATCTTTATACTTATTTAATTTCCTATTCATCTGCTCGAGAGCTTTTGCCAGGGCAGCTGACTCCGCCAAGTGCTCTACCGGTTCCGTACACAGGTACAAAACATTGCATGTCAGGGTAGGTGGCGCTATTTTGTGGGTTATTGTTGTTGTGATTGTTGTTATTTGTTATTGTTGTTATTGTCATTCTTATTGCTGTTATTATTGTTGTTATTACTGTTGTTGTTATTAATAATAACACTACCACAACGAAGATAAATGTAGCTAAGATGATGCTGGCGATAAGGATGCTGCTACTGCTAATGATGTTAACGATGTTGGTGATGACAATGAGAGGGGCAATCGTGATAAGGATGACGAAGAAGACGATGATAACGATAGCATTAAAGTTGATTTAGTGATTGCAAATTAATTTAATAGAAAAGCAATTTACTTGGTTTAACTTTAGGTGGCGTAACGCTTGTATTGATTTGAAATGAAGCCACAGTGGTAGCAGCAGTAGCAGCAGTAGTAGTAGCAGCAGCAACAGCAGGCTGAGATTTATCTGAAAGTTTGTATTAATAAAAAAAATTAATTCTCATTTTATAATCAGAAAATTATGGGATATTCATAGTTTATCGCTAGTTATAATGTACTGCTAATTCTACTGCTGCTGCTACTACTACTACTGCTACTACTACTATTACTACTACTACTACTACTCATAAGAATAATAATAAAAATAATAATAACCTGGAACGCCTGGCATAATGAGCTTACAAGGTAATGACAAAGCAACCTTCGTATGTTCCTCTACAAGCTCTTTCAGGCTAGCTAAATAATAATAATAATAATAACAATATTATGAAAGTATTATAAATATTATTAATTAATGATTAATAATAATAATAAATATAATAATAATAATAACTTACAAAAAACTGGCTCTAGAACGTTTCCTTTGATCCTAACACCATTCGTCACAGACTCAATCAAATAATTTCTAACTGTTTGGTCCACAACGGGCTTTGCTTAGAAAAAATATTATTATTATTATTAACATTATTATAATTATTGTTATTATTATTATTATTATTATTAGTAGTAGTAGTAGCAGTAGCAGCAGTAGCTTTAATAGTATCGTAAACACCGTTTTGTTGCAATGATTATACTCTGTTTTGTTATTAAACTTTATAACAATGGTCATAACCATTGTTATCATCGTAATTATCACCATCTTAGTTATAATTATTATTATTATATTATGATCATAATTAACCATAATTACAATTTTCAATAGAGTGTCTTGACGAGAGTTGGTCAACTCTCAACATCAGACCATAGGCACGCTGAAATGAATTACTGTTCCTGATTACAAATGAACCGGCCGGCTTATTCCTCAAGTATTCCTGGGCTATAATTACCATAATATTTGAAAACAATCAAAATTATAATGATAATTATTATTATTTTTATCATCACTACCAACAATTATTATGATAGGTTGGTTGGTACCTTTAACCTTTAACCTTTTGTATGGTATGAACTGCATAGAAAGAAATAAGAACCAAACGTTTTCAGCAAATAGCGTACATACATACCTTCGGTTTTAGAAATGTGAGGTTTGTACCAGGAATCTACATGGTATTTTGTACTTTTCTTCGATTTTTTCTCGTAAGACGACACTAGAAAATATTATTATTTTATTATATCGGTAATAATTATCACAATAAAGATGATAATTATAATTATACTATATTTAATTATGATATATAATTATAATTATATTACAGTTATAATCGTACAACTCTAGCTTCAGTGTTTTTCAAACCGACGCATCACACACATTGCATGTTTTAACAGGCAGGATCTCAGGGCATTCGAACGCGGTCACTGCATCACCAGTGTCAGGCACCTTAACCATCACCCACTATTATTTTTAATCATTATTATTATTATTATTATTATTATTATTATTATTATTATTAGCATAAGATGTAACGATAACTATCCAACTAACTACTTTTTCCGAAGTCAAAGGTCTTAGTTGAGTTTTGTTCATGCAAATATATATCTAGTGCTTCATCCATTTCTTCCATCAACAATGATGACAGTTCGCTATTATTATTATTATTATTATTATTATTATTATTATTTTTGTTATTATTATTATTATTATTGCAAATATTTTGTAATCATTGCCACCATGGTGAAGGTTAACTTAATTAATTCAACCGACCTCCTATCATTTTCATAGCTGGCAGTCTCCACGGAACTATTACTAGAAGCAGCTTCAACATCATCGTCGCCATCATCACCATCGTCGTTACGACGACGATGGTGATGATGATGATGATCCTGGTTAGGGCGATGGCGCTGATGATGATCCTGGTGTTGTTGTTGTTGTTGCTGCTGCTGATGATGGTGCGGCAAATTTTTCGAACTTTTTTTTTTCATTCTGTCTTTCAGGAGCGACCTACTTTGTAGTATATCCCAGTTCTTTATGCCTTTGAAAAATTCTCGTTTCGCGCCGCAGAAAATGGCACTTCCTGTGCCATCATCTACGTCATCGTCCACGTCATCATCGTTTTTGTTGTTGTCGGAATCTGCGGACTAATATTTTATTAATATTATTAGTAGTAGTAGAGTAGTAGCAGTAGTAGTAGTAATAATAATAGTAGTAGTAGTAGTAGTAGTACTTGGCGATTGATGGATGGTTTTATCGCTATTTCAGCCGAACTGCCTGTAAATGAATGAAAAATGAATGAATGAAAGAATGAAGAAGAAAGTGAAAAATTTGTTGGTTTTAATAAAAAAAATTACTAACTCGACTTACTGCTGAGGCTGTCATAGGGACGCAGGGTCTGGATAATAATTATATTATTACATTATTTTCTAACATTCATCACTCACTCACTCACTCACTCACTCACTCACTCACTCACTCACTCACTCACTCACTCGTTCACTCAATCAATCAATCAATATCAATCAATAACTCAGTAGAACAGTTTATTGATCAGTCAGTTAATTAATTAATCAATCGATCAATCAATCAATCAATCAACCAGCCATTTAACAAACGATTCAGTCAACCAACCAACCAATCAATCAATCAATCAATTACTCAACCAAACCGTCAATCACCAATTTTAAAATCCTACCTTAGATCTCTCATCCAGTTTGGATACATGGACGGATGTAACGGCTTAATTATGGTTAAAATAATTATTAATAATATTAATAATAATATTAATAATAATAATAATGATGATGATGATCTACGAATACAAAAATTACAACAACAAAATCGCCATCTTTATAACCAGAATGTGCCCTTTTGCTTTTAGAATGAGGCAAATGATCGTACGTTTCCTTCAGGTAGTCAGCATACTTATCGGATGGTCGAATATTTCTAACTCTTCTAGTACTATTAATACTGCTGTTACTACTGTAAATAGCAGTAATGGGAGTCGTGAGGCTACTACTGCTACTGCTAACTGCAGTAGATGAAGTAGTGGCAGTTGTGGTAATGAGTTTTGTGGCTGAAGTAGTTGTAGTGGTGGTAGCGTTTGTCGTTTCGTTCGGTGATTGTTGACGGTGAGGATGATGGCGACTTGAGGGCCGTTTGTAACCTTTGTGGGTTATTTTTTGTTGGAAAGTGAGTTTTGTTGTGCGTGTGTATGTGCGTGTGTGTGTTTGGGTATGTATGTGTTTATCTGAATGTTTGCCTGTGTATGTGTGTGTGGTGTGTGTGGTTGCAGATGTAATTAAAATTGATAAAACCAGATTTTTACACATTACGACAATAACGAAACAAACAAACAAACATAGACGCCATTCTCATACCACGTGATTTCAATCTAGATTTTTCTTTTCCATCACCCAGAAAACAAACACCACCACCGTCATTATAATCCTTACTTTCTTTATCCCTATCCTTACTGTGGAATCCCGGATCAACACATTGACCCTTCATAACATCGTTCAACCGCTCTAACTCATCTTCTAATTCTCGGAGTATGTTTTGGGGGAAATTTTTATCATTTTGGTCGTGTTTTCTATTAGGAATTAATGGGTTTTCCTGCGTTGGTGTGCTTGATCCGTTTGTATTCGTATCCGTATCGTCCGGATAGCAGATGTCGTTATTGGGCAATTTAGTGTCAGTGAGAATGGTTTTGGTCTTGGTTGGGAAGGGGATTGTGTGGGTCTTAATGTTGTTATTTTCGTCTTCTGCAAAAGATATGCGCTTGATAATTTTTTTCGGATCTTTGGAGGTTTTTTTCTCCCTTTTGATGATATCTATATTCATATGACTTTCTAAAGACTTCGCTCGTTTTATACTGTCATTCTTTACCATTTTTACTTTCAAATGTTTTGGGTTTTTAGTTTCGGTTTCGGTTTGATTGAGGCAGATTAGTTTGATGTCGAGATCATCTTCCGGCTTGACGTCATAAATTATGACGCGCTCATTTAGAAGATCTTTCTCAAGATAACCATGTGAAATTAGCTCGATGTTTTCATGTATGCATTTAAATTGAATGGTTTCAGATGGAACCTCTTCGATTGTAGGACTTAATGTTTGAATAGTTTCTGTTGTAGTTGTGGCAGTTGGGGTCAAGCTTATAGCTGCTGAAGCTGACGATGCTGTTGTTGATGATGAAGTCGTTGTTGTTGATGATGACAACGATGATGTTGTTGTTGATGATAATGATGTTGTTGGTGATGGTGTTGTTAACCCTGACGTTGTTGCAGTAACAAAAGTAGTTGTAGAAGTTGTAGAAGAGGTTAGTAATGTTGATGCGAGGTTCATATTAGCATCGGGGCCATCATTGCTCATTGGCATACCGACATTATATTCGGGTATTTTTCTATCGGTCTGTGAATCGATTATATCGGTCTTGTCCGTATTATCGCACTTGACATTTGTTGATTTAGAATCATTTTGACTTTCATTGTTAGCATCATCAACACTGGATGTATTTTTTGTGCTTGCAATTTCATTAGTAACACTACTCATGATAATTTTGTTGTCGTCGTTGTTTATCAAACTTTCCGCATTTTTTCGATCGGTTTTATCGGTTCGAATATCGTCGATAACTGTCGGATTTTTAACAGTACATCCCTCAATACACTCGTTATAAATAAAAATCGGTTTCTCTTCAGCTGGCTGTACATTGTGAATAACAAAAACATCGTCCCTGGTCGTATTTGAATCCAGTTCCTCACGCTTCATACTGTTTTCTTTCGCATAGATACAAGAGCATTTATTATCAAATGCAATGGCTAAGTTGATGTTTGTTGAACTTTTGAGACATTTAACATGGCTTTTGTTGCTGTTGTTGTTGGTTGCTGTTGACGTGGATGTTGTTGTTGTCGATGGTGGTTTTGCAGTTGTTGAAATGATTGTTTCGTCAACATTATTTACGTCACGTGAGTTACCAATATTGTCGTCCTGACTGTTAGTATCACCATTTTTAGCACCAACATCTAAATTGTTTTTAGTATTTTTGCAAATTTTATTAACTTCCTTTTTCTTCTTCTTCGAGTTGTTTCTGGCCAGCATTTGGAAAACAACCTGCGGGCATTCGTTCAGAATGTAATCCAGCAGGTTATCCAACTGGTCCGGGTCAAAGTCAAATTTTAACGGGTACTCCATTGCAAAATTTTTAAAATTCAACAAAAATAAACGCTAATAAACTATCAAAATCAATTATAAAGTTAAACCAATTAGAAATCTTATTAGGGTGATTAAATGTTTAATAAGTTAAAAATCAAATGAGATTTTTGCGTTAAAATGTAAATTAATGCAATTATTTATAATAGATGAGTAATTATTTATTTTTACATACGAAACTGGCATATCCAACTTTGAATACTGCGTTATATAGAAAATTCAAACTAAGTTATCTAAAACATATAGGCTTTTACTGAACACAAACAAGAAGATAACAAAGAACCAAACAAAACACGCACATATATAAATACATACATACATATATACACGGACACACACATGCATACATACATAAGTACATGTATATATAGACAAACGTTCAGCAAACAGCATTGCATGCTAACAGCTAAAAAATTCAAAATATTTATCTCGAGAAATTTTAAACCTGTATCTCCATCTTCTGTCTTTGTTTTTTTTTCGCACGATGTCAGAAGTATTTGAGTCTCAAATGCACAAACACCCAACCACACACACACGCACACGCCCAACCATACACACATACACACACGTACACACACACAATTTTTCAATTTAATTTCAGTGCATTAAAAAACTCCAAAGTCAAGTCATTTCTCAATGCATTTTTTCACCCCGAAAAATAAAACGCCACAAAATTTAAAAAAAAAACTATAAAATCTATATATTATCTTTGGTTCTTTAGGAAAATTACCATCATTCCCTAATTATCTTTAAATTAGTGACAAACATAACACTAACGATAATAATTTGATAATTAATGATTAACTTATTGGTAAACTTATGATAAAAACTTCAAAACAATACCAATTCATCGATTAAATATAGTTAATAAAATATTAAACAATAACAATATATATGTTAGGCTGTCAGAAAACTAAGACAATGTTAATAAATTTTGATAAAATAACGTTTAAAAAAATTAAATTGTAATTATATAACAAGTATGTTAGTATATGTTAGGCATATATTCTGTGCGTGTTTGTATGTACTTGTACGTATGTTGTGTGTGTGTGCGTGTGTATGTATGTATGTGTGTGTGTGTGCGTGTGTATGTATGTGTGTGTATCAAAAAAAGCAATTTAATAAAAAGCAATTTTAAAATTTTGTCTGAATATCAGAAGAAAATAAAACAACATAAATTTTTTAGTATTTAGGCAAACAATTTAAATATGTATATATAAATATATAACACACACACACACATATATATACATATATATGTATGTGCGTGTGTGTGTATGCGCGTGTAGGTACGTATATAGATGATTAGTAAAAAAAATACAAGATCTTTGGATCTTTGGTAACAAATTTAGAAACAGCTGATTCAAATTCCCAATGGTAACGTTGTGACTAATCAACTAATTCATAGTATAACATAATCATAACTCATCAAACTAAACATTCTCGAAATATTACATACGAATTTCATTGGTCCATTTAAAAAGCCAAGCTTCAAAAGTGCTTTCCTTCTAAATTATGAATCGAAGTCATTAATTATGCGCGGGTACTTCAAATAAAATACGTCATAATAATAATAATAACAATAATAAAAATAATAAAAATAATAATAACAAACAATAATAATAAATAACAAACAATAACAAAATAATAATGGTAATACGCGTTAGGCTATTTATAGCAGCAAACTCTAAATCCTTAAAATCTAAATTTAGACTTTAAGACGGTTTCACACTCTAGTCAGTGATTCCAAGTTCATTCAAATGTAAGTTGGTTAGTAAGATACTACCATATAAATCTTTATATTGTAGTATCTTTAAAATAACACATCTGTATTTTATAAAGACGGCTCTCAAAATAACGTTTGTAAATACACAAACACACACAGACAAACAAACACACACAGACAAACAAACACACACAGACAAACAAACACACACAGACAAACAAACACACACAGACAAACAAACACACAGACATGAATACACACATGCCAAACGAACCTACAAAAAAAACACATTAACACACCAAAACACAATAACATAGGATCGTTACATACACACAAACTAGCAAATACAGAACAGAATACTATCCAAGTAACTATCTAACTATCTATCTATATCTATTTTTAAAGTTTTAAACATCGTAAACGTTATGTATATACAATATATATATATATACAATATATACAGAAACTAACAAACTATATAAATATTTTGGGCAATTATATATATACAAACATATAATAATAAAGGCACAACAATTCTATATATATATATATATAAAGTCTAAAGGTCAACCAATGATTTTTAATGCATACATAGCAAAAATTTATCAAAAATGGCAAATGGCGAATTCTAAACTAACCTAAGCATTTCTGTAAGGTGGTTATGCGCGATAACAATAATAATAATAATAATAATAAATAATAATAATAATGAGCAATAAAAAACAACAATAATAATAATAATAATAAGTCATAATTATTATTTTCATCGTCATCATAGTCAAGTTAATTTTACCCTCGAACACTTCAAATCTCAACAGTTCAAAGAAACGATACGGAAGAATAATAACCATAATAATAATAATAATAATAATAAATAATAATAATAAGAAGAAGAAGAAGAGGAATAAGAAGAAAAAAAAAGAAGAAGAAAAGAAGAATAAGAAGAAAAAGAAAAAAGAAAAAGAAGAAGAAGCAAATAATAACAGCAATAAAAAGCAAACGTCACTTAATGTTGACATCAAGTATATTTGCATGATCATGATTCATGAATGTGAGTAGGAGAAAAGTCGAAGAACGAGCATTTTTTATTATTATCATTTATATGTGTGTGTGTGTAAATGTATGTGTGTGTGTCTGTGTGTAAATGTGTGTGTATGCATGTACATAGCGCAAAATATGAAAGGCTTTTTAATGAATATATGAAATGTATTATTCAATTTAAATCATTAAAACGAATCATGGAAACAAATTCATGTTTTCAAGAAAATACAATAAAAAACACACGCATATAAAAAGAGAAAGAAACAGACAGAGAGTAAAGGAGAGAGAGAGAGAGAGAGAGAGAAAAAAGAGAGAGAATTATGCATCGTAATTTGATTTGACGTGGAAAAAATTTTACTTATCATTAATAGTAAGTAATACTATCCTTACGACATTTTTTGATGCATTGTGCCGCTACTACTACCACTACTACTACTGCTACTACTACTGCTACTTCTGCTGCTACATTACTACTGCTACGACTACGACTGCTGTTACCACAACTTCTGCAATTGAATAATAACGATAATATCTTTAATATATGAATACTCCGCCATATATGATGCAATTAACAATAATTACTTAATACATACATACATACAAACATGCATACAGACATACATACACACATACATACATACATACATATATACACATACATACATAAATACGTACATAAATATATACAAAAGATATAATAACAATAACTGCAATTATTATTATTAACTTTGTATGTATATAAATACACATATTTTACCCTCTTAACGTCACGATGATGAAACTTAATTCCATGATGATGATGATGATGATGATAATAAGAGCAACAAAAACAATAACAACAATAATAATAATAATGTCATTTTTATAGCGCTGTATATTTAGCGTCAGAGAGCCAATTACCAACTGTACAAGAGCAGGCAGTGGACATTACATTACGTACACCAGCGAAAAACCCTTGATAGATGCCATGGAATTCTTTGTAATCGAACCCAGTCGCTGCCACATAGAAGACGGGAACTTAACCACTAGACCACTAATTTTAGGCTAAAGATTTCCGAATTAGTTAACAATGTCAATAAACTTTAATTAATTTCTTTTGGATGCGCTATGTCATGCTCAGACAGAATAGGATCAGATGATAACATTGATGCTAATATGCGTGTGTGTGTTAGTGTGTGTTAGTGTGTGTATGCGTGTGTGTATTAGTGTGTGTATGCGTGTGTGCGTGTTAGTGGGTGTGTGTATCTGTGTGTGCGTGTGTCAGTATGTTAACAGCACTTGAAACGATTTTGAAGGCATGTACATTTTTCAATAACGAACAAAATAATAATAATAACAAAACAATAATAATAATAATAATAATGAAAATCATAATATTTAAAATGATAAGACATAATAAAATTGCAACAACAAAAAGGAAAATTTACTATGCGCAGAAATAAACTTGAAAATATAACATGATAAGCCGGTACAACATAAGCAATTTTTCATCATGGGTTCTGCCTTTACGAGTAAATCTTTTTAAATATAAATAAAAAATAACAAAAAGGATGGAACAAGAATCTATAAAAAACAAATAAATAAATTAGTTAATTAATTAATTAATTATTGAGAAAAAACAAAACAAATAAATAATAACACAACTGAATGACAAATTGTTCTAGCTTAGCCTGGATGATGTTGAAGATCAATATGTATTATAAAGATCAGACAAATACACACACACATACCAAATATAACAAGTGCAGTATACGTATGTGTGTATAACAGTTGAAATCGTCATGATTTATTCTACTATGGCGTGTATTTTTTGTGAACTTTTGATATAGATATATATCTATATTTATCCAGTTTAAATTAAATTAAATTGATGGAGTTTAAAAGTTTGAGTGAATGTGTGTATCTATGTGAGTGTACATGTGTGTATGCGTGCATTGTATGTACATATATGCGTATGTATGTATATACGTGCGTGTGTGTGTGTATGCGTGCGTGCGTGTGTGTGAGTACAAATTCCAGGTTACCATCCATAAATAAATAGATCCTGAATATAGTGACACCATACATAATGAATGAATAAATATATCAACAAAAACTCTTAAAATTCAAAACGCCCGTGAAAAAATTAATCAAGTAACTAAATGAGAAAATAAAAGTCTGCAAAATAATAATAACAACAACAATAATAACAATAACAACAATAACAATAATAACAATAACAACAATAGTAGCAACATTAGCGAACATTATTATGGTAAATGAAATGAGAAGAGAGCTAAAAACAAGACGAACATTAACAAGGTGATGACGACGACGATGACGACGATGGTGATGATGATTGCAATGGTGTTGGTTATCATAGAATTCTAAATCGGTAGAGTACGGAGAAAAATACTCTCAAAAAGTTTATAAATACATATATGAATATATATATACATGTATATATATGCATATATATATATACATGTATATACATGTATATATATATATACATGTATATATATATATGTATATATATATATATATACATACATATTTGTTACCATAAATAATGGAAAAACTGTTAACTAAAGATTTTAATTATATCATAACAATAACCTATTATAAAATGCTTTTTCTATATATATGCATATATATATATATATATATATATATATATATATATATATATATATACGTGTTAAACTAAGTATATATAACTATATTAAAATAGAAAATTTTCTAGACCAATCGCGATTCAGTAAAAGTGGGTGGTGTCCAATCAGAAATCGACGAACTTTCTTAGCAGCTAGGATATCAATCAGTCAAAAAAAAATTTGAAGTCCTTATGAGTCGAGAGAGTCGAGAGAGAAAAAGAGAGGAGAGAAGAGAGAGAGAGAGAGAGAGAGAGAGAGAGAGAGAGAGAGAGAGAGAGAGAGAGTAGACCGACCAATCAGAAATCGACGAATTCTTTCGCACACTTCTCATTGGACGATATGCGCAGGGGTTCTTCTTCATATTCTTCGAAGTTACTTCCATCTCCCGGTCCCTTGCACTTCGGTATGAATGGCGCTTCGATCTGTTTGTGGTTTTTTCGTTTTCAAAAGTTATTATTATTATTACCTCTAGAGACATTTTTAAAATCTTTCTTTCATCTGTCAATTAATGAAGAATTTACTGCGTAGAAATGAGCAAACAAATTAAAACTAGTCTGATGTAGATGGATGAAAGTTAAATATTAATTATTTTAAAATTTTAATTAAGTATTATTACAAGTCGACATTGCAAATCGTTATGGAACGACAACAACAACAAAACATCAAAAAAAAAACCTAACAGAATGGCGGGCTTACCTTTTTTTGATATAGAGCAATCCAGTCCACAGGTCCGAACCATTTGTGGCTTTTGACGTCGTTGGCTCCATTTTTAAGGTTTCCATAACGATTTGTAATGTCGACTTGTAGTAAATTTCTGAGAAGGTCTTTTAGTTCGTTTGAGAAGTGCGAGGGGAAACGAACCTGAGACGATATTGTGATTGGTTGGTCGGTTGTGATGTGTGTCGGTCTGTTGTGATTGGTTGAGGCCAACCTGATTGATGGCTTATAGACTGATGACGTTATTTGAATTAAAACGAATTGAATCTTAACAATGAAAATAATTTAATTGCTAGTCAGCAACAACAATCGAAAACATTAAAAACCTTTCCCGTAACGATCTTTTCGTAAATTTGTATGGGTTGGTCTGCAAAGAATGGCGGATAGCCCGCTGCCATTTCGTAAACAAGAACCCCTAAGGCCCACCAATCGACGGCCTTATTGTACCCCTGTGCGTGTGTGTTTGTGTGTGTGTGAATATGTGCGAGTACAAAGGCCACAAACATCATCGCCTTCATTACCCATTATGTATTTATCATTCCCATCATCCAAATCAGCGGTTTTCAACTGGTGGACGCGTACCCCTAGGGGTACACCAGCTGTTGCCAAGGGGTACGCAGAACAACTTTAAAAAAACAAAAAATATTTTAAGAAAGCTATTTTGTACAAAATCAGATGAAGTGACAGTCAGCAGAGTAAAGTATTTAACAATATTAAATACTAAATATTTTATATAACAGATTATAGATAGAATATTATTCCGACTTCTATGGCTATTACGTCAAAACGAAATGAGAATTCGCAAAATCTCATGTCCTATTTGCCAGGGCTATTTTAATTTTAATTTATTATAATTATGCATTCAGCGGATGGCAGAAGCTCACACTGTAAACTTGTAAAGTTTAAACTTAATAGTTTACGGTCATACTTTACAAGTTGACCCCAAGGGCTTCTGCTATCTGCTGAATGCATGTTAAAATAGAATTAAACGTTAATTTTTTGTTATTTTTTCCTTGTTTTGCTATTCTTTGTTGTCATGGTTTCGTCATTACACAAAAATAAATTAATGAACCTCATATTTTATCTTAATTATTAATAAATACAATTTAATTTAAAATATCGGAATTAATTATAAAAACATTTACTAAAATTTCTTAGATAAAGTTAAAGTTAAACAATGGATAAATGGCTCAAACAACAACCATTAAAACAAAAGTCATCCTCTAGCATCGCAACTGAGCCGATGCTCAGCGCAGATGTCCATGCAGATTCAGACTCGGATGATGACAATCAAAAACTGCGGAAGATTAGGCGATATGATAAGTATTTGTCTCTTGGATTCTCGTGGTGCGGTGAAGAAAAAGAGCCAAAGCCACAGTGTGTCGTATGTAATGAAAAATTATCAAATCATTCGATAAAACCTTCATTACTTCAACGTCACTTTAATACAAAACATGCTCTTCTCAAAGATAAACCACTAGAATTTTTCAAAAGAAAAGAAGTTGAATTGAAACATTGTAGGAGCACCTTAAAATCATTCACAGGGGCTAACGCTAACTCACAAGCTTTAGTGACGTCTTATTTGGTAAGTCTGAGAATTGCTCAAACTAGGAAACCACACACTATTGGGGAGATTCTTATATTGCCTGCAGCTAAAGATATTGTCATCCATTCTAGGAAAAAAGCTACCAATAAACTTAATGTCGTTCCATTGTCCGATAATACAGTTTTTTGAAAAATTCATGATTTAGCATCAGATGTAAAAACCATTCTTATTAAAAGAATCCAAGCAAGCAAATATTTTGCAATTCCGTTAGATGAAAGTACAGATGTTACAAACTTTGAACAGCTGATGATGTATGTTAGGTATGAATTTGAACAGTCAATTGAAGAGGAATTTTTGTTCTGTGAGTCTTTATCAGGCCGGACAACAGCTTTAGAAATATTTAAAAAAGTTGATGATTTCACGACTTTAAATGGAATAGATTAGCAGCATTGTGTGGGAGTGTGTTCTTTCTGATGGTGCAGCTGCGATGACTGGCAAATATGGGAGAGTAGTCATGCAAATTAAACAGGTTGCATCAGAAGCAAAATTCACACATTGCAGTATTCACCGTGAAGCTCTTGCTACCAAAGCCATGCCTGCTAGTTTGAAAACTGTTTTAGAACAATCTGTTAAAGTTGTTAATTTTATAAAAACTCGGGCTCTCAATTCTCGTTTGTTTTCAATAATGTGTAATGAAATGGGAAGTGACCATGAAAAGCTTCTTTTGCACACAGAGGTACGATGGTTGTCACGTGGAAAAGTGAATCTTGACCCTTTTGAACTACGTTCAGAAGTGCAAATATTTCTCATGGACACTGGATTTCAAACAGCCGATTTATTTCTGAATGAGTTATGGTTAATGAGGCTGGCGTATTTAGGGGACATTTTTGGTAAACTGAACGACTTGAATTCTAGTTTGCAAGGACGAAATATAACTCCGTTTGTTGTTGTTGACAAAATAAATGCAATCATTAGGAAGCTACAGTTCATGGTTTCAGATGTTCAACAATTTCAAGTAACAGCATTTCATCACTGCACAGATTCTTGACTGAGAACGAACTTCAACTGCATCCTAACATGGCTGAAGATATCAAGAACCATTGTTCTCAGTTAATATTGAATTTTCGAACCTATTTTCCTGAAAACTTTGATGACAAAACTTGGATAAGAAATCCATTTTCTGATGTTACATTGCCAGCTGACTTTTCTGTTCAAGAAAGAGATCAATTCATTGAACTTTCGTGTGATGGTGGATTGAAGAATGAATTCAACAAAGACTTGTTGAGTGATTTTTGGCTTAAAAGAAGAGAAGAATATGGATTAATTTCTGACAGAGCTTTGAAATTTTTGATCCTTTTCAGTACTTCTTATCTCTGTGAAACTGGATTTTCTGCAATGTTGGCAATAAAAAACAAATACAGATCAAAACTTGAACTTGAGTCAGACTTGCGTCTAAAATCGACATTAATAAAGCCTGACATTGCAGAATTAGGCAAATCTAAGCAAGCCCAGTGCTCACATTAACATGATTATACTTTTATTGTGACAATGAGCGGAACTCTCTGACTCTTTGTCTTAGCAGAAAACTATGACTATTAGGTTTTTATTAGCATAATAATTATTATTAGCAGGACTATATTTTCATGTTTTTCAAAAAGATTACAAAAATAAAAATAACATCGTTTTCGATTAAATTAATTTTGGCATGAAACCTTAATAATTTTAATATAATATTAATATTATAATAAATTCAGTAAAATGTATAAGCAGATAGGACTGTCACTAAAGTGACTGTACTAAAATAACCAAAATTTAATAAAATAGCTAAATTACTAAAAAAATAAAGTTTCTGAGAAATTTTTGTCTGATGGGGGTACGTACGCAAACAACATTTTAACTTTGGGGGTACAACAAAAAAAAAGGTTGGGAACCCCTGATCCAAATCATCATCACACACACGCGCGCGCATACACATCGTCACTCACTAACTTTACTAAGAATTATCTCTGGCGCCAAATACTCGGGCGTACCACAGAGCGTCCACGTTCGACCTTTGACCTTTTTGGCAAATCCGAAATCAGTGACCTGATTCAAAATTACGCATAGTAGTTATTTTATAAGTTACCAATTACCGATATTGTGAAAGTAGTAGCTAGGACAAAGCTATTAGTAAAAGCACACAGGCAGACAGACACACACGCACGTACACACACACGCACACACACACGCACAGACAGACAAGCAACCTTAAGATATCCATGCATATCGATGAGGAGGTTTTCAGGTTTCAAATCTCTAAACATGACATCCATGTGATGGAGGTATTCAAGAACTAAGGCTATTTGACCGGCGTAAAATCTCGAATGTGATTCTCTGAACGTGTGCGTATGTGTGTTTCTGTTTGTCTGTATGTGCGTATGTCTGTGTGTATGTCTGTACGTGAGTACGTATGCACGTGTGCACGTTTCTGATAGTAATTCGTAACTGAAGGAAAAATTGAATAATAGCTATCGTTTCAATCAAACATAGTGTCCAATATTATGTATGGTTTTAATGATGGGATAATCTCTTAGTACCTATTACAAATCTTTCTGTCGGCAGCACATAGCAAGTGCTCTTTCGCCAAATTAGCAGGATCAAAAACTTATTTCACACAGTACAATGTCCCTTTGTTAAAATTGCTACGACCAAAAACTTAAGTTTGGTCGCCAGACGAGACAAGTTGTCTAGCGGCTGTCTACGAGAAGTTGCTAGAATAGATGCGCAATGCGGTCTACTGGTTGACTGACTCAGTCTATGCTTCATGATTCAACATCACTATCATCTATATCACCATCATCATCATCACCATCGCCGCCAGCCATCGTCATCATTATCGCCATCATCACTAACGTAAATTTTCCGGACTGTCTCAAATGTAGAAACATCTCGCCCCCAGTAACAAATTCGAGTACCATGTACAAATTTGAATTATCCTGCGTGATTGATGTCGTGTGTGTGTGTGTGTGTGTGCGTATGTGTCTGTGTGTGTATCTCTGTGTGTGGGCGTGTATTTCATTATTATTTTCATTTAAAATTATATATACTTTCTATTTGATTAGTCACGGGTAGTAGTCACATCTTAACAATCGCACCTTCACAATGGTTAGTTCAACATATGACTACTTCAATCTCATGAAATGTATACAATACATGAACAAGCGAAGGTAGAAATAAATAAATTAATAAACCAGCAAATGAATGAATGAATGAATGAACGAACGAATGAATTAACATACAAATATGCAAATTCATATGACATTATATTAAAATATCAACAACGAACTGAACAAATGAACGAAGGAAACGTAGGAATGGATGAATGAATGAATGAATGAATCATAATAACCCAGGTATCAAATGACATAAACAAATTAAAACTTATTATTAAATTCTCCAAGACTACAACAATGATGATGATGATGATGATGATGATGACTATGACGAAGGTGATAAAAGGAGAAAACCATAACGTAATAATAATGATGATGATGGTGATGATGATGGTGATGATAATGATGGTGGTGATGATGGCGATGATGATGATGGTGGTGATGATGATAATGGTGATGATGATGATGGTGGTGGTGATGATGATAATGGTGGTGATGATGGTGATGATGATGGTGATGATAATGATGATGATAATGATGATGATAGTGACGATGACGACGATAATGGAAACAAAGAACAAACAACAACGACATAGATAATTGAATCAAATTGTAGTCTAATTGACAGAGATGGAGGAAGGTCATATAATGACAGTAAAGGTATGCTCAACAACAATAACAATTGCATCTGCAATGATAGAAGTTAAAATTGTAGTAGTAGTAGTAGTAGTTGTTGTTGTAGTAGTAGTAGTAGTAGTAGAAATATTAGTAGAAGTAGTAGTGGTAGTAGTAGTAGTAGTAGTAGTAGTAGTAGTAGAAGTAGTAATTATTATTACTTATATAAAAATGACCTTGAAACTATAGTTGAGTTGTACGATGAATGGAAAGGTTGTTGATTGTAGTATCTTCTTCTCGTTCAGTGTATGTTCCACTTGTTTCAGTTTCACTATCTGATCGTGGTTGTTGTTGGCGACGATGAAGAAGAAAAAGAGAAAGAAAAAGAAGAAGAAGAAGAATAAGAAGAAGAAGAAGAAGAAGAAAAAGAAGAGGACGATGATGATGGTATTTGCGATGGCGGCAATGATGATGGCGTTGATGATTTGGATGATAATGTTATTGCTATCGTTGCTGTCGTTGATGATGTCATCCTATTAACAAGGCAAACACACACAAACAAGCAAACAAATCAAACTTTTTGTTTGTCTAAGATCTTCATAGCGTGGAAATGTTTGGTAGATTTGTGCTGAACGAGCATCACCCTGCCAAACGAACCGGTGCCCAGTGTTTTTATCCTATCAAATTCATCCAAACTTGAGGTGTTCTGTGATTGGTTGGGTGAATAGATGATTTTTCTACGATTGGTTGATTGAATAAGCGAACTGTCCTGTGATTGGTGGATAAAGTGAACAAAATAATTGTGATTGGATGATCAAATGAATGAGATGATCTGTGATTGAGTAAATTAATTGAATGTAGTGCTTCTTGATAGAATGAAATTATATGTAAGAGAAAACGAATGAACGAACGTACGAATGAACGAACGAATGAATGAATGAATGAACGAACGAACGAACGAAAGAATGAACGAATGGATGAATGAATGATAACAACAATAATAATAATAATGCCGATGATGATGATGAAAATAGTGATGATGATGATTGTTAAACAAACAAAAAATTTCAGCGAAGTGCTTGTAGATTACATTAGTGAAAAATGCAATAAAGCATTAACTCAATAAATAAATAAGTGTGTGGTGCTTAATAAAAATAATAAAAACACCAAATGAATATTATTCTTATTATAATTATTATAATTATTTTAATAATAATAATTATTATTATTATTGCTATTTTTATCCATTTTCTTTCAATAATTTTTCCAATCACATCATCATCACCACCATTATCAACTTAACAATAACGATGACGATGACAATGATAATGATGTTGGTTATGATGATAGTTATGAAGATGATGAAGATGATGATGGTATCTAAGAAATCTGAAACTACATAAGCAGACAGTTAAGTATGTAAGCTAATAAATAACCTCATTAAAAATAATAATAACTGAATAAAATGTAAGCAATAATAATAATAACAAAAACCATAATAATTTTCAAAACAATTCACTGTAAAATAAAATTGTAAGTAATAAATAATAAAAATATTGTATATATGATTGTATGTGTGTTGTGTATGTAATTATGTATGTAACTAAGTATGCATGTTTGTATGTATGAATGTCTGTGTGTGTGTATGTGTATGTGCGTGTGTATGTGTATATATATATATATATATATATATATATATATATATATATATATATATATATATATATATATATATATGTGTGTGTGTGTGTGTGTGTGTACATTACCTGTGGGTTTTCATCCCATTTTCGGTCGAATTGATCCTTGGCATCAGCTAAAAATGCCTTTACTGTGTGGGTAAAAATATTTAATGAATGAATGAATGAATGAATGAATGGATGGATGAATGAATGGATGAATGAATGGATGAATGAATGGATGAATGAATGGATGAATGAATAGATGGATGAATGAATGAACGAATGAACAAATGGGTAAATAAACAAATGACTTAATAACTGATGATTACAATTACTTATATGCTCCAGTTTAAATCAAATTTTAAAAACAAATCCATTCCATTTATATATTTAACAAATAAAAATAAACTCAATTAGCCATTATACAAAAAAATACACGTACACACACGCGCGCACACGCACATACACAAACACACACGCACACACACATACCTGTGTGTGTTTGCCCCTTTTGCATATGCGTGTGTGCGTGCGTGTGTGTGTGTAATAAATAGTCAAGAACTATTTATAGATAAAATCTAGTGAATCATTCACCTCCAAAAAAATATACATGAAATAACTCTTAATTTTAAAAATTAATAAAAATAAAAATTGTAATAATAAACTATTTAAAGAATATAATTAATGACTTTTTATCTGAAAAAAATAATTTATTTGAAATAAAAAACAAGTTATTTATTAGCAGTTGGGTTCTTTAAATAGGTTGTTTAATAATAATAGAAATAATAATAAAATAATAACAAAGATTATCAGTAATAACTATTAATAATAAAAAATCCAATACTCAGTGCTGAGTTATTACATTTGTGTTGTTTGTCTGTCTGATTGATTTATGAGGGATCTTCAATTTTATGTTTTTACTTTTGGTTCAAACTTTTAAAATTCTTCTAAATTTTAGCAGTCTATGTTTAGATAAAAATATGAAACTAAAAGAGAACTTAGATGATAGGTAGTACATACAGCAGTCATACAAATCTTTGAATATATAAAATAATGAAAAAATAACTGTAAAGCACACACACACAAACACACACATACATAAAAGGAAACAAACCCACACATACAAATGACCACACACAGATACACATACATAGATGAAACAAAGATGAATTACACCATACATTACATTACATTACACTACATGTACACAACAAGAAAGTGTTCTTTGACCAATCCCCAAACACATACAAACAAACGCACACACACATACACACATACATACAAACAAACAAACAAACACACACAAACATACAAACACACACACAGACACAAACACACGCACACATACATACATACACAGCAAACAAAGTTGACTTACACCAAATACTACAATTACACCATATCACACTACATGTACAAAACAAGAAAGTGTTCTTTGACCAATCCATCCTCTTAATTCTTAGAAAAATAAAATAAATAAATAACAAAGATAAAGCAGAATAAAATGAGATAAAATGCAAATAATTAAAAAATAATAATATTACAATACAAACAAAAATATTAAGATAATATAATACCAAATACAGCAAAGAAATTCTTCTACTTTACTCTATTTATAACATCTATTCATCTAATCCTGAGTTATCTATTTTAAATTTTTATTTTTTTAAAATATATTTCTAGCTATTAGCAAAAGAACAATTTATTAAATATGTAATTAATTAATCAATCAATCAATCAAAGCACTATTTTCATGATTTTCAACAGCCCTCTTCAATAAATCTTGCAAACAGATGGGTCTTGAGATCCGCTCTGAACTTTGTAAAAATGTAAATGATGGAGAAGTAGTCAAAGAAGGAGGTAGAGAGTTCCAAAGAAAAGGGTCAGAAAAAGCAAGTGCAGATTTAGCAAAAGAGTGTTTAACAAGCATAGAAGAAGGCCAAGGATAGAACCACTGAGGTACCTCAAAAGTAAGAGTAGAAGAGTTAAAAGTAGAATCATTAAGAAGTAAGAACAACAGAAGAAAAATGATTACAGAGATAAGAAGAGAACCAAGATAGACATGAATCTATATTAAAATTAAATATTAAATTAAAAAGAATCTATGATCAACAATTCAACAGTTTCAAAAGCAGAAAAAAAGTTAAGTTAAGAGCAAGAAGAAGATTACTAGTTTAACTGATTATAATTGAAAATTTAATTACGATTTTCATTTTAGTCTCTAATAATAATAAAAAACAATTAAAAAAACAATTTAAATTTCCAAAATACAAAAAATTACCATTTTCACCATCACCCTTTTTGCTGGCCGATGTATTACCCATGACGATTTTATTACGCAAATAATTATTTAAATATTCAAAAATAATTATCAATTATTTAAAGTAATTAATCCGTACGAAAGTTAAAAAACTTGAAACTCTTCTTAAGGGAATCGATGAAACCATCAATGACAAAAAACAAAAAAAAGAAAAAAACATTGAGTTATATAATTCTATGGAAGCCATAGGTTGGCTAACTAGGATTGAGCTATAGTCATTCTTTTTTTTTTACCACATTCGATCATGTTAAACTTTTGTTTGCTTATGAAATATACGGCGTAAATAGATCAAAATTTTTATTTAAACAACTATCTTCATTATATTCAGTACAATAACGGTTACAGTAATTGTTGTTACATAGGTACGCACGAAATTTGAATTTTTCTGAGAGCCATTAAAATAACATGAGACCACACCTTATTTAACATCAATAGTAAAACTTAAAAATATATATATACAATGAGTAAATATATTTATTTATTTATTTAGTTAGTTAGTTAGTTAGTTTTGTGTGCATATAATATTTTGTAAAAAGAATTTTGATAGGAACGAATATGATTCGTGTTAAACACTCTTTTGCCAAATCTGCTTTTGCTTTTTCTGGTCCTTTTCTCTGGAACTCTCTACCTACTTCTCTAACTATTTCTCCATCACTTGCGAAGTTCAGAGCGGATCTCAAGACCCATCTGTTTTCAAAATTCATTGAGGAGCGCTGTTGAACATCGCGGAAATAGCGCTTTATAAGCTAATTGATTGATTGATTGATTGAATATGGTTATACTTGCCAGCTAATTAACCATCGTACTGTTAAATAGCTACAGTTAAAATGACGTAATTTCCTCCAACGACAAAAAAAGAAATTCTAATTGGCTGGTTTGATCTGTTATATTTGATATGTTTTTGTATAATGATTAACAGTAACGCGATGTTTTGTAGAATCATAATCAACACCAATTTTGCAAGAAATTTAATTAACAATTTTTTTTAAATGTCAAGGTCGGTTTTTTGATGTGTTTTTCCTAAATCAAAAACATCATGTATGTGATTATGTATGTGAGCATGTTAGCATGAATGTATGTGTGAATGTTTGTGTGCATGAAATTAAATCAAAAAAATTTTAAAAGGTTAAAGTTGGTTCCTCTGGTGTGTTTTTGTCAAATCAAAAGCATCATGTACGTGATTATGTACTTAGACTTATAAAAAAAAGCGAAAAAGCTGCTATTGGTGCATGTTGAATCATACATGGGCCACTGCATGTATAACAGCGTTGTTGTAAGTTGGATAAACATGGAAAGAATTAAAAAAGCGATTTAGTATCTTTTAAAGCTTTTTCTGTATAAGATAAAAATGAATAAAGAAGAAGTTAAAAACTTTGTTTTCTGTATAAATAAGTTAAAAAACAATGATAAAAATAATGAAAAATTGAACCAGAAACTGATCAAAGCTGAATGCTCTGGTATTTCTTAAAAGTTGTATCTATGACGGTCTCAACCCTTATATGTATGTATATATATATATTTGTGTGTATGTGTGTGTTAAATATTTCAATATCGTGACAGATGGTACGTTTGTTAATAAATAAGCAATCTAGAGAGGCGTGTCGTTGAAATACTGGCTCCTCTAGAACTGAATGTCAACTGAAATTGACGGCTGACTATTTGAAACATTTTGCATTTTGCTGAATTCATTAAGTTAATGGGTGGTTTATGGTCAGTTTACCATATAGTTCTTATGACTTATTTCATGTGTGCCTGTATATATATATATATATATATATATATATTACCAAGATATATATATATATATATATATATTACCAAGATATATATATATATATATATATATATAAACTTTCAAAAGCAAAAATTTCGGTAGATATTTTCAAATATTGCTTCAATTAAAAAATTAGTTTAAATAATCTAGTTTAAAAAATTAGAAACAAAATTTCTTTTTCAAAAATTGAATCCTTTCTTTCTGCAGAATGAGTTTGCTATTAGTGGTTTTGTTTTGCCAGGTGATCAGAGCTGGTTAGTTAACACTTTCCATTAAATAATTCATTAAATTATTTCAGTAATTTTAAAAATTTTGCATTATGCAGCTTTGAGAAAAGCAAATTCGCTTTGTTTTTTCCACTTAAAAAAACGAAATTGATTTCTTATGCCACAAAAGCTGAACGTCCGTGTTCAACACACACCATGCCTGTGGTTGTTGGCTGTGCAATATTACAGCCACAAAATCATGACAATAGATGGCGATCCTATCGTCTGAGTTGAGTTTAATTGCCTAACATCGTTGAGAGAAATTGAATTAAAAACGACTCATATTTCAAAACAGCGAAACTATCATCACCTGTAATTGTAAACATAAATAGAATAATCGAAATAATTTTGAGTGCAGCCAACTCCAACGTTTGTAAATTTTTAGTGAATTTTCATGGAAGGTTCATTACGAAACCCCCATTAGGCTTTCATGGCGTACGAGGTCTCAAACGTTCACACCGACTGCCCTATCACAAGAACGTTACAGATTCCAACTCAACAATTTTAAATAAAGTTTTTTTGCAAATTATTAAAAGTTTCAGATTTGTCCACTTTGAATAAAATAATTTGCTCAACAATATAATTCTGGATCAACTTCAAGTTGTGTTCATGATGATTATACATTGTTGAAAGCTATGATTTCCGAAATTTTTTTATCAACTCTTTGCTTTAAGATTTTACCTAAATACTACTACTAATCAAAAAATACTTCAATAAACATTTAAAATTAGTCAATTTCATTGTTGTCGTTAGTAAAATTATCTTTTGTTTAAGTTTAAAAATTTGTTTATTAATTTATTTATTAGAATTTTCTCTTAGAATAGTTTATTCTATAATTTCCATCTACTATAAAATTTTTATAAAACAGTGATTGATATGAATTTTAAATTTTATTCGATTTCTTGCTCGCTGCGAAAAATAGCGCATTAACATTTGCTGATCTGCTACTAAAACATTCTTACACGCGGAATATTTTATTAACCCAAAGTTACAACTCGAAAACAACTTCAAGTTTTTTTTAATCCAGCCAGTAAAACAATAATTTATCTTGTCGTTTTTAATAAATATGCCTTACTACCCAAAATTAGATATGGACATAGCCCTGCTGAAAAACGGAACCGCCCATAGATTTTATAGTTCAGAACTGTGCTATGCGCCGTCAACTGCCACAGATGGCCTGCTAGATATGGACCACAGGCAATGCCAGTGTTACATGGGGATGGGGTCCGATGCTAACGCTTGGCTGATGATTGATTTGGAAGCTCCTTATTTCATTGATAGGATCACTCTCCTGACCAACACATATCAAGGTGAGCAGCGAAGCATTAGATAACCGTAGAAATACCAGTATTTTTATAGCACTAATTACCATAATACAATATTTTATTGGGCCTCATTCATTTTTGCATTTAAAAACTCATTCAAAAACCTTTGTATTTGTCTATTTTTAAAAATGCAAATACACAGATGTACTGTTATTTTTTAGTAGTTCATTCGATCATTGAAATGTTTTTAATAATAATTTTTTCAAGTTGATTTTATAAGTTTACGTTCGGTTACCACACACAATGCAAAGTTTTATGACAATCTGTTATTTATTAGTTCCAGCTTTGGGCGTTTATAACAGCAGGAAGTTTGAGGTAATTAAAATAGTTGCATCGCTTGAATGGGTTTAGCAGAACAAACAAAATTGTTTTCGTTTGAAATCCTTATGTTGTTATTTATTTAGAATGTATAAATGGAATATATTAAATAAATAAATAAATATATATATATATATATATATATATATATATATATATATATAAAATATATAA
>NW_008705371.1:799241-809319 GCF_000326865.2 Helobdella robusta | reverse complement strand
CTAACGCAGCCAGAGACATGGACCTGCTCATGACGGGAGGATCGATACAATAAATGGTGCCAGTGTTGGGCTCATATTACCTGTGCCATCGGTATCAAACGCTTCTCACCCGTTACTTCCCGGTTACTTCACCACAAAATGCAATGCGAATTTACCACAGCTGCGATACGTTATACCGCAACAAGATCGTACTATTGCCGCCTACATAAACACTTGCGAGTTATTTGTTCACGCAGCAGCAGACAATATAATACATGAATAGATGTACAATAACTTTGTAAATAAAATGTTTTGACTCGTATTTTTTTAACCTAAAAAAATCCTTTATTATGCCATAAATATTGTGTTCATATATTGCGGGCTTTTCTTTGAGTAAAACTTTATTAAATAGATAAATAAATAAATATATTGTTATAACCGACCCCTTAAACATGTAGGGTACAGATATTTCTCTCTAAGTGGATTCCTGACTCCTAAACAGATTTATTTCAAATGAACTTTATCAGAAAAAAACAGTGCTGGCAATCACTTGCGTGTATTGCTGTGATCAATCACTCGTTTATACAATCGTTAAAATCTTCAGAATACAGCACAATAACTAATCGACAGGTAAATGGCGGAATAAAACCAATTGTCAATAAGCGAACTTCTCACGTCAGATATTTCTTGGACGTAAATCCTCAGTATTCACTTCTCGGAAGATTATCGTAGTTCACTCGCAGACCGCCTGTAGGCAGTGGCGGATCTAACGCTTAGCAGACTGAGCAGCTGCTAGGGGCCCCGGACGGCCAAGGGGCCTCGTGTACAAATTTATCCCTCAAAAAATACTTCAAATAAATTTTCCAATATAAAGAAATTTCCAAATTTGAAAAAATCATAAAATTTTAAATAATATTTGTTATTAATGGAAAGGGGGCCCCGTAAAAAAAATTATTTCATAAAAATAACTGAAATAAACTTCGAAATATAATGAAATTATTAAAAAAATTCTTTCAATTACTATGCTGAATTCAACGTTAATAAGCGTTTGCAAACATTAGCAGTTTACAGTAATATGTTTGAAAACAATCTGTCATTCGTTTCGTTAGACATCCCTACTTTTCTCTCTTTAATATCGTATCGTTGTTTTGTTGTTGAAAGCGCGTGTTTTTATTTTTTAAAAAAGTATTGTGGTCAAATAATTAAAACGTTATTTAGTTGTCTGTTTTTTTCTTTTATTTCAAGTACCTAAGTGGTAAACATTTTTATTTACTTTTGATATAAATTCATTAAATGAATTTCATTTTAATTAATTACAAATGGCTTTTATAATTAATTGAATTGTTTCAATATTAAAATTCAAACTTGGCAGATAGATGCTATTAAAACGTAATTATATTTTATTAATTAATAAAAACGACTTCTTTCATAGTACAAAAATGAAAAGACATCAAAGTGGAGCGAAAAAAAAATCTTAAAAATCCAGGAATTTGTTGAAAGTCAGAAAAATGCATTTCATAAATATTTGTTAGTAAATAGCGATATCGAGTTACCTGTGCCATCAACATCTTCTTTTGAACCTTGTCACAGACCAATAAGTGTTGAAAAAAGGGAAGAAGAAGGAGAAAGTGAACATCAGGTTGATGAAAAAAAAATAGTGAGATAACAGAAGACAGAGAAAATCCAGATAAATTGTATAATAAGAAAAATGAAGAAAATAATGATATAGCCTTATGACCAGCCAGTTTGTCTGATTCATTTATTGACTGTATTTTAAAAAATAAACCAGAAAATATAGGAAATATAGAAAACTTAAAATCGGTGTTTAAAGAAAAAGATGATGTTACTACAGCAGAGGGCTCTTTAATGATCATTTTTATAGAAAAAAATCAAACGGAGTTTTGGAAAAAAGAACATGGCTGGTATTTTCCGAAACTAGCAAGTGCGTTTATTGTTACCCTTGCAAACTTTTCTCCAAGAAAAAGTCCAAATTAATAACTGGCTTTGAAAATTGGAGATCAATAACAGTTGTTTTATCAGACCATGAAATTTCAAAAGAACACATGTCATCTATGTGCTCTCTGTACAAAAAATCAACTGCTTTGAGCAGAATTGATTCTCAGCTTTTGCAGGAAAGAGAAAAAAAGAGTATTATTGGAGAGAAGTTTTAAAAAGGATTGTTTCAACAATACAGTTTATTAAACCGCTTAGGATTAGGATTTCGCGGTAATGATGAAAGTAAAAATTCCAATGGAAAAGGAAATTATTTGACCTGTTTGGAATATTTAAGTGAATATGATGAATTTTTAAAATTCTATTCACAAAAATATGCAAACCAAGGACGGGGTCATACAAGTTATTTATCTTATCATATTTGTGACGAATTTGTAGGCCTCATTGGCAATCAAGTAAGGGCTGAAATAATTAAAGAAATTAAATCGGTAACTTATTACAGTATAATTATTGACTCCACTTCTGATATTGCTCATATTGACCAACTTACTTTTGTGATAAGATATGTTTCATTTTCTGGTAAGATAAAGGAACGATTTTTAGGGTTCGTTCCTATAGATAAGCACAACTCTTCATACTTGGAAAAAGAAGTTTTAGAAACATTAATGAAATTTGGCCTAGATATTAAAAACTGTCGAGGTCAATCTTTTGACAACGCTTCGAACATGTCAGGGAAGTACTCAGGTTTACAAGTACGTATTAAAGAACATAGTCCGAGTGCCGTTTTTATTCCTTGTGCTAACCATTCATTGAATTTAGTTGGAAATTTTGCTGCTGAGAGCTGTAACACCGCGGTTCGATATTTCATGTTTGTGCAAAAGCTATTTACATTTTTTTCATCATCAACTCATCGCTGGAAAATGCTGAACAGCAAAATAGATGTTGATCAGTCTCTCTCGTTAAAAAGGGTATCAGATACAAGATGGTCAGCAAGAGCTGATGCTGTTTTAGCTTTAAAACTGAAATATACAATAATAAAAGAAACGTTAACTGACCTATGCAAGGAACAGGATGAAAAACCTATCACTATAGTTGAAGCAACATCACTACTTAAAAAAATAAATAAATACGAAACCGCTCTTATGGCTGTTATTTGGAATTGTATCCTGCAAAGAATAAATTCAACCAGTAAGTCACTGCAATCAATAGAATGTGAATTATTTAAAGGATCAATGCTACTTAAATCAATAGACAGTTTTATTGAGAATTTCAGAAATGATTATGAAAAAGTTATTACAGAAGCAACCGATTTATCAGGATTACAATCTTTTAGTGTGGAAGATAAAGTAACTTTTAACAGAAGAAAAAGAAATGCGTTTTTTGATGAAAATAAAGAAGAGAATAAATTTACAACTAGAGATAATTTTAAAATCAATACATTTTATGTCATATGCGATAGTATTAAAACACAATTGCTACAAAGAGTTCAAAAATATAAGGTTGTTTTGGGACATTTTCGTATATTTCTTGATTGGAATTTGTCAGAAGAAAAAAAACAAAAATCATTGAAAGAATTGAAAAATATTTACAGAAATGACATTGATGTTTGTAATTTGGAAGATGAACTAAACCATTTTTTATTTTTTTTGAAGGAAAATGAGGACGCCAATAAGAATAAGCCAGATAATTCAAGTAATAACAAAGATTTATCATTTGAAAGAATCTATAAAGCCGCTAAAGAAATGTCATGCACATTTCCCAATATTGAAATATTATTGAAATTTTTTTAACTATTCCTTTATCTAATGCATCTGGTGAAAGATCTTTTTCTGTTTTGAAAAGAATTAAAAATTATTTGAGGAGTACAATGGGGGAACAAAAATTAAATAATTTAGTTGTTTTGTATATAGAACAAGAAATAATTAATAGTGTTGACACTGCCAAAATTATTGATGAATTTGCAAGAAGTAAAGCTAGGAAGAAATTTATTTGAAAAAATGTTGTTTGTCGATTATTATTTTCCAATGATTTCTTTTAATCTTCTCTTCGAATTACATTATTGTCAAACATATTTTTTTGACTATTTGGAAATTTTGTATTTTTTTTATATTTGTATTTGACCAAATTTTAATCTACGAAGCACATCACAAATAGCATGAAGTCTGCAATGGCGCTCGACAAAAATATTTGCAATGATTGTATCCCAGGAAGAGTGTTCACCATAGGAAAAAGACAAACCCGAAACACTAAGCACTGGAAGAGCCTTAAATGAACGCGGACACGTTCCATAATATATATATAATATATATATATATATATATGTGTGTGTGTGTGTGTGTGTGTGTGTGTGTGTGTGCGTGTGTGTGTGTGTGTGTGTTGTGTTTGTAAATAAAAGGAATTTGAACATTTAATTTGAATAATTCAGTTTTTAATATTTTAAAAATTTCGCACTTTATATATTAATGTTTGTAACAAATCTGTCAACAAAATATATTCTAATTTGTTAAAAGTTGTTTATAGTTCAAAGTTGTATATCACCTACATAGTTATAAGTTGGAAATAATTGAAAGTTAAAAAGCTTCTCCACGACACACATTTTTGAGTTGTTGAGTTGTTTTAAATTTCATTACAGAAAAGGTTAAGGATAGAAAAGTCCTCAAACTACGTATTTATAATCTACAACATTCATGGGGTGTGTAAGGTGTGTAATTGCAAAAACTGTTTCTCACAATAAATTTTACCCCACTATGAATTTTCCCCCTCGAAGAATTTTCCCCCACGATGAATTTTCCCACGATGAATTTTCCCCCACGATGAATTTTCCCCCACGATGAATTTTCCCCCACGATGAATTTTCCCACGATGAATTTTCCCACGTTGACTTTTCCCTCACGATGAATTTTCCCACGATGAATTTGCCACGATGAATTTTCCACGATGAATTTTCCGGACACCAACCTATCGAGCCCATCCACATCCAAATGGTTAATATATAATATATATATTTTAAAGTCAATTATTTTATTTTAAAAAATGCCAATCATGTCGAGGTATATTGTCAGCAGTTTCCAGGGTTTATATCAGTTAATCTTTAAAACTTTTAGAGGTAATAATGGCAACATAGCATTTTAAATTTTCTACTCCAAGGCACTTCACGACAAGACGAAGAAAACTGAAGAAGATTTTTAATTTTGATGTGTGTGTGCGTGTGTGTGTGTGGGTGCGCGCGCGTGTTTGTGATGTGCGTGAGTGTGTGTATGTGTGAACGGTTTTTTTTCTATTAAAAGGTAAAGTTTTTGGTGGAAGTTTGAAAACTGAAAATAAATTATTACCATCACTTAAAATTTAATTCAACATCACATATATATATCTAGAGCTTACGATAAATTTTTACATCTAGTTGATTATTCTCAGTTGATGAATTTCATTAAGCGAAGTCGTTCGAAAATTTGTACAGGTTATAAGAGTTGGCATAGAAGTTCCAGATTGGTAGAGGCCATAGAAAATTGCGCGAATACACACGCCCGCCCGCCAGATCGACTTGAACAAGCAAAACAATTCACTCGTACCAATATAAATAACATTGTTAAAGAACTAAGTGAAAATTCAATTGTTGCATCTCCGATGTATGTCGGAAGTGCTTTTGAAGATTTAAAAGTGAATGGAAATTTAAAGGGCCAGGCTAGCAAAGAGATCGACGTCATGCTCGTCTGGGATATGAAAGACACCGTTATAGTTAGGATGTTATATCACTATCTCCATATTCTGATCACTAGCTTTTCAATTTTCTTGCCAACCAATTTAAAAAAAATTTTTTCCAATTAAAATTTGTGTATTTAGAAATATTTTCTGCTATTTTTTAACATAATTTGTTTTGTCCATTTAATATAATGTCGAATAAACTTTTTTCCTTATTATTCCTTAACTAAGGTTTTTTCACTTACATAATGAATAAACAGGAAGAATCAACTCATTTGTTAAACTACGCTCATCTGATAGCTGAAACTTTTGAATGAAGATCGCTACATATGTCCGCTCTCTCTGTCGAAATATTTCATGGAGACGATTCAATCCTACCTCCGTATTCATAAAAAGATATATCGGAACACGGTTACAGAGGTCAAACGTCATGGTTCAGCCATTCAAATGGATGTCTTCATTCAAGTCAGCATTTTATGATCCCAATTTATATAATTTTTTTTTAATGAATGAAAAACTATTTTCAAGTACCCGAAAACTGTGAGCATGAGATTCTCAGTGGATATTGTTCCAACCTTGAAACTGAAGACTGGCAAACTCTACATACCAAAAGAAATGAGTTCTTATCTGCAACATTTCATCGAACCAGATAAAAAATATCTAACATGGAGGAGATCGTTCAGTCTTGATGAAAAAATATTTATTGAAAAATTCAATTATAAAAAACAGAACCGTAAAAACCTTTTGAAAATTCTCAACATTATTAAAAATAAAAATCCATCTTTAGGTTCACTGACATCATATCATTTAAAAACGCTTTTTTCAAAATATGCCAGGAACATTCGAATGATAGGCTTTAGTCTGATGAATGTTTAGGATTGAGGTTAATAGACAGACATGTTACGGGAATTAGTAACATGTCTGAGGAATGGCAATCTTCCTTGTTTTTTCCAACCAGGTGTCAATTTGCTGGTTGAGATGGATGAAGATGAGACCTCACAACTTGAAGGCGAATTTTTGTCGTTAATCAACGAAGAAAATGTCATGATAGATGCGCTGAACAATCGTCCCAGAACACAAATGTTAAAGATTTTGTACTTAACTCAACTTTAAAAAACTGTTTTTACTATTATAATAATAAAACTTTTTATGTTTATATATATATATATTTAGTGCAGCATCTGATTGCGTTAACCATCAAATTCCTCGGATGGCGTCGAGAAACATCGTTGTGTCAGAACCAATTGATTGGAATTATCTGTCAAATTTGATTGAAAGGCTGAAGATTGGTGACATTGAAAAGAATTTGCAAAACCATTAATTTTTGTTAAAGATAATACCTATTATTTTGAAATGATTAGATCATTCATTTCTTTTTTTAGTTTACTGTTTAGATAGTGACTTTGAGAAATTTTTGTTTTTCTAGGATCTTTAAGAATTTTTGATTTAAGAATTTTTCAAAGGACGCAAAATAACTAATTATTACCTAACATAATAGTTCTGACGTTCATATTATTCTTCCTCTTCTCTTTTTTCACTTTACTGAAGTGACACGGTGGCCTATACAAGTTAATTTTTTTATTTGGTCTCCGAAGACCATTGATTGCTATTTTTTTATTGTGTGGTTTTTGGTATTGAATAAATAAATAAATAATATATATGTATATATATATATATATATATATATATATATATATATATATATACAACTGCGAAAATTAAAAATAATCCGCCCAAGCTTAACCAAAGATGTTATTCAAAGTTTAGTGCATTCGTTTATTCATTCTAGACTGGATTACTGCAACAGCCTATTTTATGGTTTGCCTGAAAAATCGTTATCTGTGCTTCAGTCAATTCAGAATCGGGCAGCTAAGATCGTGGTTGGTGCGAAAAAGTTTGACCATGTCACCCCGATATTCAGAGAACTGCACTGGTTGATGGTCAAAAAAAGAATTTTGTTCAAAATATCAACAATCATGTCCAAATGTATGAAGGGAATGGCGCCAGTTTATTTGAAAGAAATGCATGCACCGAAACAACTGTCTTTTAAAAATGTCAACTTGAAAATGGCTGAGAGAAGTTTTTCAGTATGTGGACCAGCCGTTTGGAATAGTCTACCAAGTCATCTAAGACAGCCCGAACTGACAGAAAAATTGTTTAAGAAATTATTGAAATCATTTTTGTTTTCATTATAAGATTTTAAGATTTGGTTTATCGTAGCAATTCAACTGTTTTTTTTCTTGACAGCGCTTTTAAGAAACATTTTGTTTGTAATTAGCGCTATACAAATTTTCGAATAATAATAATAATATATGTATGTTAGTAATAGACCATAATTTTTACAATATTCTATATTATAGAATATTGTAAATATATATATATATATATAATATATATATATATATTATATATATGTATATAAATTAACTTGTATAGGCCACCGTGTCACTTCAGTAAAGTGAAAAAAGAGAAGATGAAGAATAATATGAACGTCAGAACTATTATGTTAAGTAATAATTAGTTATTTTGCGTCCTTTGAAAAATTCTTAAATCGAAAATTCTTAAAGATCCTAGAAAAACAAAAATATAAATTTGTATAAGGCCCTTTGCTTTTTTAAAATTATATAAATGACATTGCCTATTTATCAAAAAAGATGAATTGTATTCTTTACACTGATGATTCAAACATTTTTTATTCTTCTAATGACCTTAAACGAGATTTAGATGTCATAAATAATAAACTCAAATCATTCGAGGATTGGTTCTCCATGAATAAACTCATGGTTAATTCATCCAAATCAGCCTATGTCATATTTGGACAAAAGATTTTAATCAATAGTTTCTCGGACTTGGACCTTGTGTTTAGCAATGTGAAATTAAACAGAACCAATCAAGTTGTTTTTTGTGTTTAGTTCTGCAAGATAATTTGTCTCACAGTTATCACATTGAAAATCTTAAATAAATAAATTCATAGGTGTACTTTATAAAATCAAAAATAAGATTAATTCCACAATATTAAAAGATTTGTATTATAGCTTTATATACCCTTATATTCATTATTGCGTGATCATATGGGGAAATAGTCCTGCTTATCAGCTAGATCCCCTGTTAAAATGTCAAAAACGTTTTATAAGAATTTTATTCGATTTGAAATTTAATGACCACACCTCTAATTATTTTCAGATTGCAAAACTACTTTCAATAAAACAAATTTATTACACATGCATCTCAGTATTTACATTTTAACTTATTAAAAACTTAATTACAAAAAATTTTATTAATTTGTTATTTTATAGTAACGAAATCCAGTTAAAACACACAAGACATACCTCAACATTTTATATTGAAAAAAAAACAGATTGAAACTTATCAATAGTAGCATAAGAGTCGTTGTACCTAAGACGTGGAACAAATTATCTGAATATTTGAAAGAAGCAAAATCCGTTGTAAAATTTAAAAAAGACATTAAATCCTACTTTTTAACATTTAAACCCCCTTCCTTAACTTTTTGTGTGGGTTTATGTACGTGTGTGTGTGTGTACATGTGCAGTGGCGGATTAAGTCAAGCGGGGGCCCTAAGAAGAAAAAAATTTGGGGCCCCCAAACTTAGTGTGTCGTGGAGAGGCTTTTTAACTTTCAATTATTTCCAACTTATAACTATATAGGTGATATACATCTTTGAACTAAAAACAACTTTTAACGAATTTGAATATATTTTGTCGACAGATTTGTTACAAACATTAATATATTAAGTGAATATATAATTACATTTTAATAGCATCTATCTGCCAAGTTTGAATTTTAATATTGAAACAATTCAATTAATTATAAAAGCCATTTGTAATTAATTAAAATGAAATTCATTTAATGAATTTATATCAAAAGTAAATAAAAATGTTTACCACTTAGGTACTTGAAATAAAAGAAAAAAACAGACAACTAAATAACGTTTTAATTATTTGACCACAATACTTTTTTAAAAAATAAAAACACGCGCTTTCAACAACAAAACAACGATACGATATTAAAGAGAGAAAAGTAGGGATGTCTAACGAAACGAATGACAGATTGTTTTCAAACATATTACTGTAAACTGCTAATGTTTGCAAACGCTTATTAACGTTGAATTCAGCATAGTAATTGAAAGAATTTTTTTAATAATTTCATTATATTTCGAAGTTTATTTCAGTTATTTTTATGAAATAATTTTTTTTACGGGGCCCCCTTTCCATTAATAACAAATATTATTTAAAATTTTATGATTTTTTCAAATTTGGAAATTTCTTTATATTGGAAAATTTATTTGAAGTATTTTTTGAGGGATAAATTTGTACACGAGGCCCCTTGGCCGTCCGGGGCCCCTAGCAGCTGCTCAGTCTGCTAAGCGTTAGATCCGCCACTGCCTACAGGCGGTCTGCGAGTGAACTACGATAATCTTCCGAGAAGT
>NW_008705371.1:785784-798866 GCF_000326865.2 Helobdella robusta | reverse complement strand
ATATATATATATATATATATATATATATATATATATATATATATATATATATATCTGTGGTTGCACGTATTTTAAATAAAGACCCGGTGCATAGGACGGCAGAGCGTGAAACATTTGCTTGGTCGAAGAAGGATTGAATGAATAAACGATCGATGGCAAGTAAATGGATGAATGAGTGAACGAATGAACAAAGAAATGAATTGTTTGGATGAGAAATTTTCTAGGCGATGCTGTTGCTTTTGTAACATAATTCAAAACTTTTCGTTCTAGCCATAAGCGTTGTAATGAATAAAAGGGTTCGTTATTCACCAATATCACGCTGTTTGTAGTAATTCATTATAAAAATTATTTTTAATAGATATTTAAGTTACTTTGAAGTAAACGCTTTTGAACGTTAAACACCGAAAGAGTTTTTCATACCTGTCCAGCACAAAAAGTACATGTTTTAATAAAAAACCTTACCATCGGTGAGAATGATCGCAATATTGTCGTTCTTCATTTACCTGTTCAGCTTATCTGTGAGAGGTTAGGAACATGTTTTCTTTTTTGGTCAGCATATATTATTGAAAAATGCATTAACTTTTTATTAAATTTAAAAAATCACGTACTTAAATTTGTTTCAACAGCCAAAGCCACACACGTATACTTCACGTACGCAAAATGCCACATGAAGTGATAAATGTTGCATTTGAACCTAGTACAATGTCATCTTGATTACAACCACATTTGAGAATAGCCAAAAAATATTTATAAAAACAGACAAAACATACAACAACATGTATGTATGTTGTTGCGGTGGCACTAATGTATGAGAACACCTAACCAGGAAGAGCAGTGAGCGGGTGTGAAAAAAATAGTGTTGGTTTGGATAGGCTGGACACGCGTTTCGTCTCTACCGGGGACTCACCTGAACAGCCCACCAGAATACTATTGCAGGTTTTCCCATTATATAGCTCCCACGAATCACTTCGTTAGTTTGTGGTGTTTTATTTTATATTGGAGATTGTTAGCTTTAGTCGTTAGGTTTGTCAGTCCGACAATATCGTATGTGTGAGTCCTTTCAAGCTCTTTTTTCGTTGCAAATACAGATATCTATTGTGTTCTTAAAGTTAAAACTATATATATATATATATATATATATATATATATATTTATACATATACCTAAATATATATTTATTTATATATACACTTGCATATACATATACACAACGAGAAAACAACTCATACATAATTACACACACACACACACACACACACGCACGCACACACACACACACACATAGACAGAAGTTAAGTTAATAAAAGCTGACGTGAACGAGGTTATGGCGTGTGGAGTCCCTGAGTTCCAAGTTGGATTCAAATTGTTTTATTAGATACCAATCTGGAGGCCTGAGGAAGAAAACTCAATTTTTATTTTTCATTTGTTTCTTGACTTGTATACGTGTTTTGTGGGAGTTAATGCATGTTTGTTATGTATGCATAAGTAAATGTATCTATTGATATATATGCGTGCATCATATTTGTGCCTCTGCATGCTGCCAACAAGGACTTTTTAAGCAAATTTCAAGATAAATTACAAAAAATAAGTGGCATTGAAATTTAACTTTCATCTGAACACTAAGGATTGAAATTACGCCAATAATTCACGGTGCATGCTGAGTTGGCTGATGCACGTACATCATCTTTACCTCTGAGGAACGTCAACAATATATACATATATGTATGTGTGTGTGTGTGTGTGTGTGTGTGTGTGTGTGTGTGTGTGTGTGTGTGTTTGTATGTGTATGTGTGTGTGAGTGTGTGTGTGTAAAAGATATTTATCCTTTGTGTATATTAGATGTAAATATTATGTAAGTACATATATATGCGCAAATACCCTTAAGAATTACACATGTTGACAAATACAAAGAAAAAGAGCGTAAATAGCCAGCGATTTTTCGATCTTTTTCCGGTCCCAGAAGTGACCGGAAGTTTTTTTTGTCTGTGTGTTCTTTTGTTTGTACATATGTCCAGATGTTTGTAAGTGTGAACGCTTTTTGCTTTTCTTATTATTACTGTTGTTGTTAGTATTTTTCTACTTTTCAACATTATTTAACATCTACAATTACACTAAAAATTATTATTATTGTTGTTATTATTATATTATAATTATTATGTTTCTTTTTTTTTAAACTTCATCTATGCTATGACACAGATTACTTTTCAGTATCATCACTATACCCTGTGATGTCGATGACAATGATCATCATCACTGCTTATTATTATTATTACTATTATTATTATTATTATTATTATTATTATTATTATTTCTTTTGGATGCGACAACCATGACAGAGATTTCTTTATTTACTTTTATGGGCTGGCTATTATGGCGTCTCAAATAATAATAACGACAATAATAATAATAATAATAATAATAATAATAATAATAATAATAATAATAATGACGATGATAATAATGAAAGGAATATATAATAATAAGGAGTATATAATAACAACAGTGATAATAACAATAACAATAAAAAAAAATCTTTGACATCATCATCAGAGTCATCATTCCAAAATGTATTGGCTTTCATTTTCTTGAACTGATTTTTTTTTATTTCATCAACGTCATCATCATCACCGTCATCATCAACATTATCATCATCATCATTATACTCATCATCATCATTATCAACGTCTTCAATTATCATCATTATCATCATCACTATCATCCTCTCCATCATCACCATCAACTCTATCATTATCATCTTTTTCATCATTATCATCATCACTATCATCCTCTCCATCATCACCATCAACTCTATCATTATCATCTTTTTCATCATTATCATCATCACTATCATCCTCCCCATCATCACCATCAACTCTATCATTATCATCTTTTTCATCATTATCATCATCACTATCATCCTCTCCATCATCACCATCAACTCTATCATTATCATCTTTTTCATCATTATCATCATCACCGTCTCCCTTCATCATCATTTAAGTGAATTGTGAAGGAGGCGTGTAGTATGTTTCGTTGCTGACCAATCGTCTTTATGTGTTGTTGTTGTTGTTGATGATGATGATGTTGCCGTTGTTGTTGTTTTTGTTGTTCTTAGATTGTTGTTGTTGTTGATGTTGTTGTTAGATTTCTTTGTTGCCGTTAGTCAGGTTTTTGTTGTTATATATGTTTTTTTTTCTCTGTTTGTGGTTTTGTTTATGGTTATTCTAATGTTGTTGTTGTTTTCGCTGGGTTGTTAACGGTGTCGTTGATGCTGTTATTGAATGTTTGTTGATTTTGTTGTTGCTGCTGCTGTGGTTATTGTTAAAGTCTAGGTCGCTTTATTTTGAATAATTCTTTTCCATATTGATTCATGTGCTGTTTTAGAGGATTGCAACAATTTTTATAAATGGTTTATCGGCAGTTACAATTTAAGCTATACGTACAAATGTAAAAACGTGTTGTTGTTGTAGTGGTGGTGGTGGTGGCTGTTGTTGTTGCTGTTGGGGTTGTTGTTGTGGTGGTGAATGTTGTTGTTTTGTAGACTTGCAGATTTTTATCAAAATTTAGGGTGAAACATTCGAAAGTAGCTTCATATACTTTCAATTTTTCTGTTAATTTTTGTGAGCGTCTGTCATTTCGAAGCTGCTGCAAATGAGTTTTGGTTGACGTCAACAACAAAATCATGAAAAATAAACTACTTCTATCTATGACAAGCCTGTTAGTTTAATGGAAACAATGGAAAATACGAAGGAATTCATTTATTGAACAAAATTAACAAAAATTTTAGGGTACCCAAGATAACAAAACATTGGAAAGCAAGCACCAAGAAAAATTTCATCGTCGTTTCGAAAAATGAACAAAGCATCATCTTAAATGGCATAAACGTTTAAAAACATCGACAAATTATTCAACAACAACAACAGAAGGTAATGAACAAAAACAAAACTGGAAATAACATCCAGGCAAAATACAAAAACAATATGAACAAACAAAAAACTAACTACCAAAATGTTGCCTACAACAGCAAAACAAACACCATAGCAAAGAAAAACAAACATACAAACTCAAACAAAAAATACAAACGAAATAAACATATTGAGTAAACAACAACAGAGCATAAACAACAACAAAACTCAATTGCTGTCGCATTAACGTTAATAACTAAGATATAAACAACCAATACCACAGCAGACAACAAAATTATAAAACAACAACAAACGCACAGAAGTGAATGGAAAATAATACAAAATAAAACTGAAACTAACACCATTAAACAACAACGACGTCAACGACTAAATAAAAACAACAACAGAGGCAAAAAGCAAATTATGAACAACAACAAACCAAATATAAACAAAAAAAACAACAACAACAAAATATACAAACAAACAAATTATAAACAGCAACAACAAATTATAAAAAACAACAAACAATATACAAACAACAACAAATTATAAACAACAACAAAATATAAACAACAACAACAAATTATAAACGACAACAACAAATTACAAACAACAACAACATATTACAAACAACAAAAACAACAACACATTTTGAAACATCATCATCAAAATATACAAACGAGAAAAACAAAAGCAGCAACAACAAACAAAATGTAAACAACAAGAGGAAGCCCTATCATGCGTAGGAGACATTTAGGATTACAAATCAGCCAGTCGTGACCAGTGCTGACAAATCTGCTCTGTGATTCGGATGGCCGGATAGGGAATCTACTTTTCTGTTTCCATGTCCGCTTGTTTGTCCTCCATATGCGTGTATGCATGTGTGCAAGTGTGTATTTTTGTGTTTGCATGTAGGTCCGTGTGTCTGTATGTGTGTCTGTATGTGTATCTGTATGTGTGTGTTTGTTTGTGTTTTTTGTGTGCGTGTGTGTTTTTTTATATAGCTGCATGAATGTTTGCGTGTCTGTCTGAGTTTGTATTTTTGTACCTGTGTTGGTTATGTTTTGTGTATGTGTGTGTTTCGTTTGTATGTCGATGTGTTTTGTTTGTATATATATATATATATATATATATATATATATATATATATATAATATATATATATATATATATGTGTGTTTGTGTGTGTGTATGTATGTGTGTGTGTGTGTGTTTCGTTTGTATATGTGTGTGTTTCGTTTGTATATGTGTGTGTTTCGTTTGTATATGTGTGTGTTTCGTTTGTATGTCGATGTGTTTTGTTTGTATATGATGTAAGTGTTTTGTTTGTATGTGAGTGTGTCTTGTTAGCGTGTGAGTGTGTTTTGTTTGAACGTGTGTGTTTGTTTTCAACTGTGTGTTTTTCCGTGCCTTGATTGTTTGCAGGCATGACAAGAGTACGTGGATGAAACCGTGTGTGAAGTCGTGTTGTTTGTGATGCCCGTCCGTGCGTGCGTGTGTCCGTTTGTGGCCATTTACAAATTGGAAGGATGCTAGGGAGTCATTTAGATTTCGTGGACCAAGACATTATGATTGTTGAAAAAAAGTTGGGAGTAATTACAAACAGCAGACGTTTAAAAAGTCAGACGTTTGAAAGATAAGTAACCTAAACCTAACACAAGCAAACAATACTTTTATAAACACACACACACACACACCACACACACACACACAAAAACCTACATACATATATTCACATACACACATACAAATATTCACAAACACACACACAAACCTACGAACAAATATTCCCACATACACACACACACACACACACAAACAAATAAACCTACATACAATTATTCACACACACACACATGCACGTACACACACATGCACGTACACATACACAAAACGAATTGGTATTACATAAAACACCTCCAATCATCCCGACTTCATATGCAGAGTCAACGTTTATTTATTGCCTCCGCGAAGTTCGGGCCAGTAGTAATAGTAGTAGTAGTAGTAGTAGAAGAAGAAGCAGTAGCAGTAGTAGCAGCAGCAGCAGTAGTAACAGTAGTAGTAGTAGTATTACTAGTAGAAGTAGCAGTAGTTGTTGTAGCAGTAGTAGTAGAGTATTAGTGGTAGTAGTAGTATTAGTATTAGTAGTATTAGTAGTAGTAGTAGTAGTATTAGTAGTAGTAATAGTAATAGTTGTTGTAATAGTAGTAGTAGTAATAGTAGTAGTAGTAATAGTATTAGTAGTAGAGTAGTAGTGGTAGCAGTAATAGTAGTAGTAGTAGTAGTACTAGTAGTAGTAATAATAAGAATAATAATAATAATAGTAACAACAGAAGCAACAGCAGTAAACATTATTTATTACCCTAAACACATAGAATGGGTGGTGGTTACCTGCCATGAATACTGCCAATTTGAAACTTTTGTAGCTTCCTGTGAAGAAACATTATCACAACAGCATCAACAACAACAACAACAACAGCTTCAACAACAACAACAACATCAACATCTGCAACAACAACAACAACCGAAGAACAATGATAATATCAACAATTACAACCGGCTCGAAAATGATTTCAACCATAGATTTGAAATTGGCTACTACGGTTACAGTCACATTAATAACATTAATAACGGCTTCAACAACAACAACAATAATAATAATAATGATGAAAACATAATCAACAACATCAACAATGACAATGATAAACACATAAACAACAACAACAATGTTGAAAACATAAACAACAACAACAAAATTGATAACAACTATACCATCTACAAAATTTTTGGCAACAACATTATTGACAGCAACACCAATAAGAACAACAACATCATCAACAACAAAATCATCATCAACAACAACAACATTGTTGGCAACAACAACCACCACTTTAGTAACGTAGACGAAAATGAGAGGATAAAAGTTGAAAACGTAATCATAATGACACAGGCGAGGTGCTACAATATTTTATTCATCATCATCATAGTCGTCGTCGTCATCATTTTTATCATCATCATCATCATCATCATCGTCATCATCATCATCACATCTTTTAATTTTGTTGATGTTTAACAATGTTATGATATAACATGACGTCATCGTCGCCATCATTACTACTACTATTATAAATAAGATTAATGATAATAATAATAATAATAATAACAATAATAAAAATAATGGGAACAAATTTTATTTTTTCAATCAACAAAGTAAAAAATCATATGATAATAATAAATGTCTAATAAAATGAATAACAATAAAATGTATTCAAAATGTACGATAATAAATAAATAATAAAAAGAATAATAGTAATAAAATTAATAATAGTAATAATAATAATATCAATATTGGCAATACTAACAATATTAGCAACATAAATTTTCACATTAAAATCTCAATCAACCCTGGCTCAAGTTACGGTCGCATGAAATTAGGCCGATGTGTAACCAAAGATTATGGATATCTGGGATGCAGCGCTGACGTCATCAGTGATTTGGACGTTCTCTGCTCCGGAAGGTTGGCCAATGCCCGGATTGGGTATTAATAGATTAGTGGATGGATGGACGGTAGAATGGATGGATGGATGGACGGTAGAATGGATGGATGAATGGATGGATTGATAGATAGATAGATGGATTGATGATTGAAGGATTGAAAAAAAAATCCTTAATTCCCTAAAACAAAATGAAAATGTAATTTATAAAAAATACACCGACACCAAGTACACTGAATTCAGACAAACGAACAAACAAACAAACAAACAAACATGGTGAAATATAACATAGAAACAAACAAATAGACAAACAAACATACAAGCAAGCGATGATTGACTGATTGAACTCAAGGTCAAAGTGCACAGTGCCTGTATCTAAACTGAGAGAGGTCGTTCAACCGTGTCCACGTGATCTGACGTCACATCTCATGGCTATTTATAGATGTGTTCCAGGTTAGTGGATGACGATGGCTCCAATGACATCAATCGTTATGGGGATGATGATGATGATGATGATGATGATGGTGATGATGATGGTGGTGGTGGTGGTGAGGAGGATAGTTAGTTTGATGTGGTGATGTCATTTGTCGGGATGACATCACGAGAGCATATTCAGACTATCATTTGAGACGATGATGATGAGATAGTACAATGCGGGCTTTGGTAAGGACGATTATCATTATTTTCATTATTATTGTCATCATCTTTATCATTTGATATTCAAAACATCATCATCAGACCATCATCTTCAACAACGTCACTAATCTAATCACTTCCAACAACACTACCATGCTGCAACGATCGTAAGTTTTTAATCACAATTTTCACAGCTGTATCAATCGTAAACGAAGGACAACAACATCAACAACAACATCAACAACAACAACATCATCATCATCATCACGGGCATCAAATTAATGTGGAGCGTTTCCCATTTTACTTTCTTTTAGATGCCGGTGGTTATGCAGAGCAAAATAAATCGCCCATCTCGCCATCATCATCATCATCTTCGTCGTCATCATCACCATCATCATCTTCCTCATCATCATCATCATCAAGAACAACGTCCTCATCTTCATCATCTTCGTCGTCGTCATCATCATCCTCAACAACAGCATCATCATCATCATCGTCGTCAACACTTTTGACCATTAAATTTAGACCTGGATTGAAAGCGATAATAAATTTGTACATATTTGGAAGAGACACCATCAATAACAACAACAACAAAAACAACTACAATAATAATAATAATAGCAATAACAACAACAATAATAATAATAATAGCAATAATAAAAATAAGTACAACATTAACACTAACAACAACGCCAGTAACTACGTTCATAATATTATTAATAAAAAAATGTTTAACAACAACAACAACAACAACAACAACAATAATAATAATAATAACAACAACAACAATAACAATAATAATAATAACAACATCAATAATGTTCACAGCGACGACATTTATAATGCTGATAATATATCGATAGAATCGCATATAAATTCGTATACAATTTTAAACCAATACCATGAGGACGACGACGACGATGATGAAAATGGTGGTGATGATAATGACAGGAACAACAACAACAACAACAACAATAATAATAATAATAATATCGTTAACCCCTACAACAACAATAAATTACGAGACGAAATTCAATGTAATTTAATCATAGAAATCTACGATCAGAACAAAAACATCAACAACAACAACAACAACAACAATATCAACAACAACAACAAAAATAATAATAATATTTATAACAATGATAATAATATTTATAATAATGATAATAATGGTAATAACAATAATAATAACGAAAACAACAGAATGAAAAATATCAACCCGTGCTTACTTGATGGCCGATTCTACAACATCCACAACTCACACAACAACATCATTATCGTCAACATAACGCAGAGGTTAACTGCTTCAATGCTACCAAAAAATAACATAAACAAACAAACCAATACTACTACTACTAATAATAAAACCGTTATTAAAACCATTAACAACAACAAAACTGAAAATGATGGCACTAATAACAGCAATACCACTACTACTAATAACAATAATAATAACAACAACAACAACATTATTTTTATTGACCAAAACAACAGTCACAGTAACACTACGCTCTTTAGCATTATCAACCACAATAACATTAGTTTTATTAACAACAACAACATTGAAAACCAAAACGTTAACAACAACAACAACAACATCAACTACATCCTCAACAACAACAACATCAACTATAATAACAACGACATTAACAACAACAACTACTACTACAACAACAACATCAACAAAAACAACATCAACATCAACTACAATAACAACGACATTAACAACAACAACAACATCATCGACAACGACAACATCAACAGCCACAATTTCGCATTCAAAGAACGACTTCTCCTCGAAATTCTTGGTTATTAATTGTTCGGAATATTATTATCACTTTTCAAAATTAGCTTATATATTATATGTATATTTATATTATATAAATATATATATATATATATTTATATTATATATTTATATTATATATATATATATATTGGAGTATTTTGCCGTTAAAAGTTTGTGAGTTGTTGTTGAAAGTGAACAATTTTGTAAATCTTCTGCCTCTGTCGGATATTATTGGATCCGATGTTGTTAACCTTAGGGATGAAATTAAATAGAAGGTTTCAACTCACCACATGGTTCAGCGAATGGTGTGGCTTATTTGTCAGCTTGGTTGGACTGTGTGATTTCTTGCCTTACCATCTTAATTTAGAGATGCTCAATATTTTCTCGACAGGTTGATATACGGACTGAGGTCTGATCATATTTCTGAGGGTATGAAAAGTCTTCATTGGCTGTTTGTTAGGCGAGAATTTTAGTTGAACTTGCAGTGTTTGCCTACAAATGTGTGAATATCTCAGAACTGTCTATTCAGAGTCTTGTCTGGTTGATTTTGGTGGCGTGGAGTGGTTGCCTCTCTACGGAGAGATTGGTGTTGTTGCTGCTGCTGTTGAGGCTGACTGTTTCTCTACTAAACAGTTGTTGTTGTTAGAACTAGAGACTGAATGAGACTTGTGGGAGAATTTTGTGCCAGTGCCTTTCTGCGGGAGTGATTCCCTCTTGATTGCCTGCTATGTTGCGAATTAGAGTTAATGTCATTATTATTTGTATTATTGTATAACGTTATTATTATCATTTTATTATTAATCATATCATTATCAATAATACTAATGTATAATATTAATAATAGTAATAATAATTATTATTATTATTATTTTAAACTATTACCGATGTTAAATATTCATGACTTGACAGTTTCAGGTTGCGTCACGCCCGAGTCGCATGGAAAGATGTGGCTGGAGAGGCTGGCAGATGAACTGATGGTGGCCTGCAGAAATAATAATAATAATAACAACAACAACAACATTACTAACAAAAACAACAACAACAACATTACTAACAAAAACAACAACATTACTAACAAAAACAACAACAACAACATTACTAACAAAAACAACAACATTACTAACAAAAACAACAACAACAACATTACTAACAAAAACAACAACAACAACATTAATAATAATTATTATTATAATAATCGTCGTCATCGTAATCGTCCTTCCGTCAAAAATGACACAACTGGACACCAATGATGTTAAGGAATTTTCGAATAACAGCGATGGAAAAAAATTATGCAGTCGTAACAACAACAACAACAACAACATCAACAATAATGATAATAATATTATTAATAACCAAATTATCTACCGACTCAAATGCGATGGTGAAAAATGGGTGGGCGAACTTCCCAAGTGTTGTCGTGATGATGATGATGATGGTGGCAATGATGACGATGATGATAATGATGATGGTTGTAATGATTACAACCACAAAAAGAGTGATGATGTAACTGGAATAAACAGTGTCAACTGCAATGGCGATGGTGGTGATGATGAAGAAGAAGAAGAAGAAGAAGAAGACGATGATGAAATGAGTAGTAGTATAAAATTTTTAAAGGACTTTATTAAAGTTATCGATTGAGTGAGAGAAAGTACGAACGAGTGAGTGAATGAATTAAATAATGAGTAAGCGAATGAACTTTTAAAAGGTTTCTGTTATTTATAATGTTAAATTTCTACTTTAATTAAAGTGGAAGCAACTGTCTTTTCCTCACGTAGAATGTAAATAGATCCATTGTTGCGTAACTGCTATATAGCCAACAATTCTATCAATAAATAAGCAACAATAAATAAATACTTCGAAACTATTACGAAATTAATTAATGTTGAATGAAGTGTGTGGAGTGGATGTCTAGTGGTAAAGATAGCCTGGTGCTGTTTCGCAAGCTTCGTGATTGTGTGTTGTTGATTCCTCTGAATTTAGGAAAGTGTCATGGACCTTTAACCTTTTGAACCTTAAAAATTTAGTTAACGTTTTAATTAACGATAGTTTAATTTGAAATTTAATTAATTAATTGTACATGATCAAATATGAATGAAAATATAAAAATTGATAACGAATCAGGCTTGTCAGTGGCAGTGGGCATCGGATTCATGGTAGGAGTTTGCATTGGCTGCCTGCTTCTCGTCGCCTCCTTATTAGTCAAGTCAGTTGCCTATTTATTTAAATAAATAAATAGAAATTAATTAATTAGATAAAATATCAATTAATTAATTAATTAGATAAGAAATCAATTAATTGATAAATTCAATTAGTTGATTGACAAAACAATTTGTCATTATTTTTTAAAATGCTTCATGATAACCGACTCGAACCTTCAAAATGATCATTAGCATACAAACTTTTATTGTCTTTAGATGAGGTCAACATATTTGTTACTGGAATGTACCTTACAGTTAAAATAATGAACAAACACACACGCTAACATCAAATTGAATGGTAACCTTTGAGCAGCATTGATCTAATTTCCTAAACGACTTAGCAGCTTAACGACTTAACATTTCATTACGAACGAAAAAAATTTTGCCATAGGTTAAGTGCAATATCATGTGGTCAATAGTTTTATAATTTTTAAAATATGGAGGTCGAATAACAGTGAATAAAAAATAATCGTCGACTCGACCATTCATTATTTCTATGACCGTTTTGTTGGTCACTAACTTTCAGATGTCCGGTTTCAAATAAATGTTGCTGGTCGCAGTCATGTGGTTGTTTAGAACCTTGTTGAACGTGTTGAATTTTAATTTGTTGAGGTGTCGTTAAATTTTAATATTTCATTTTGTCGAAACTCATCCTTAATCTATTTTGCTATCTGACTTTCCATCTCCCTCTCAGATTTTGTTTTTTGATTCCGCGAAGTCAACATTCTTTATTCAGTCAGGAGAAGTAGTTCGGATGCGGAACCTGATCCAACAACACATTCCCATCTCTTCATAAATTTGTTTCTCAGCAGTCTTTTAACTTTCTGATCAGCAGACATTTTCAATATTCTCGATATGACGTCCTGGCTTAAAAGGTTCTGTCTGAGTGAGGCTTGTGTATCTGGCTATCGAAAACAAATTGTTGGGTTGTTTTATTTTATAAATCTTGTTTTAGTCACCTGTCTGTCAAACTTTTTGTTTTTCTCTGCCTCTACGCTAACTTCCAGGTGAATTTGACGTTTGTTTCTTGAACAATCTTGCTCGCATTCTTACAATG
>NW_008705371.1:761004-785734 GCF_000326865.2 Helobdella robusta | reverse complement strand
CAAAATTCGCAATTGTTGAACTTTCAAATTTTAATATGATCTAGCAGAGTAATTTTTCTTCAAAAATTTGCAATTATATTATATTTTTAGCAACATTGTGATACCAAAACTTTACGTAATTTTTTTTAATTTTGAAAAATTATAAATTTCAAACAGTTGATTACCAACACAATATTTTTCTAAACCCCATACACGTGATTCTCATCAACATCATTTAATCGGGACCAAAATCACCATCATCATCATCGCCATCATCATCATATTATCATCATCTTCTTTACCAGCAGACCACCTGTATGTCCTTCCTCTTCTTTCACTTCCGCTGTCAGGTACCATTTGGCACCCACCAGCGATCCTCCTCATCATCCCAAAGAACATCATCCTCATCGTTCCAAAGAGCATCATCATCACAATCCTACTCAACATCACCATCTCCCTAATCATAATTTGTATCAACGGCAGTTTTGTGATCATCACCATCATCATTCCGGTTCCCAGCAGCATCATCATCATTCTCTTCATCGTCATCTTTTTCTTTTTTCTCATCCTTATCAACCACCTAGTGATGATGATGGTAGATCATTAAGAAATTTATGTGAAAATTACATTAATCAAAAGTGTCATGAAAGTGAATATTGTTGCCACTACACAAACAACATGAACGACATTGCCAACAACAGCGTAACCAACAATCTAAACAACAACATCATCAACAACAACAAATACAACAACACCAGCATCAACAACAACTTCATTTCAAACATGGCCGCCGACAGCAACTTAAGCAACGAAACTTATAACATTAAGTTCATAGAAACCATGAATGACAACTGCGTTATCTTAAATAATAATTTGCCTGATGTCACCAACAAAGAAGTAAACAGAAACACCAATTTAAATTGTTGCAACAACGTCAATGATAACAACAAAACCACCCTGAACCACAGAACCAACACTCATCTCAAATGTTGCCCGTGTAATTGCATCACGTTCAACGAAAGCAGCACTTCAAAAAACAACACCAACGCCATGAATAACGACAACATCAACAGTGATGTCACGAATACATTGTCATCGATGGTTTCGGATCCACTGACATCAACAACAACAAAAAACATCAACATAACTTAGTACAACTGCAATCAACTCTTTCTGTTCACAGTATTTCATTTTTATACGAACAGAATACCTTTTGTTTTAAGTCATGTTAGAATGCAGGTATTTGTAAAGACAACGACATCTGTTGTTAATACTATTATTATTTATTATTTTTTCATTATTATTTATTTATTATTATTATTATAAACACAAATCAAACAGTTATTAATGTTACTATTTCTATTGCAAATATTAATAATAAAAATTAAGAAATGGACGGATCTAAAAAAATCGGGATTTGTAGTTCCCGGATTCGAATCTAAGTCTACCAACAATCGAATTCGAAAAAAACTAAAAAGGGTATTAGTCATCTATAACTTGTACGGCCCTAAGCTCATCATCCGATTCCAGGACACCGAGGATGAAGAACAATTTGGTGCACTTTAGGATTCAACCCATGCTTTTTGATCGCGTAATTAGAAAATAATGGTGTTTTATTTGACCGTAGTTTCAAATATGTGCTAAAAAGTGATTACAAATCGAATTCGAAAAAAACTAAAAAGGGTATTAGTCATCTATAACTTGTACGGCCCTAAGCTCATCATCCTATTCCAGGACACCGAGGATGAAGAACAATTTGGTGCACTTTAGGATTCAACCCATGCTTTTTGATCGCGTAATTAGAAAATAATGGTGTTTTATTTGACCGTAGTTTCAAATATGTGCTAAAAAGTGATTACAAATTTTAACACGTGATTAAAATTGTTTATGTTTATAACGTAACACAACATAATATAACACAATACAACATACGTAACAAATTGACGGCTAAATAGAAATTAAAATCTTCATGTGACCTGCAGCGACAAAGAAACAAATTTGCCAAATAATGAAACCATTTGCCAATAATGTTTGTTGCGGAGGTTTTAAAAAAGTTTAACAATGTAAATAAATAAGTAGACCCCAATGTTTGCAAAATTAGTATAATCACCAGATGCTGCACGTATCAGCTGGATTCATCTTGCTGTTGGAAGGGTAGCTGAATGAATGAATGAATGAATGAATGAATGAATGAATGAATGAATGAACGAACGAACGAACGAACGAACGAACGAATGAACGAACGAATGAATGAAAGAATAAATATTAACGAATCAGTCAATCAATCAACCAACCAGCCAATTATTCAATCAACTAATAATAAAAAACAATCAGGTAATTAGGTAATTAATTAATAAAGCGCCAATATATAATTTTGAGGAGCAAATAAAAGATTGTTTTTTTCGTATAGCATTTTAATTATCAAGCAACACAAAGATATTGAAGAGGCCTATCTGTAAACACACACACACACACACACACACACATACACACACACACACACACACAAACACACACACACACACAGATGACGCAACAAATGTATTGCATGCAATAACAAGTTTCCAAAATAAAACATAAATCAATAAAATAAGACATAAATCAAATTACGAAAAAATGGAAAAACAACATTGGTTATTTATCGTTGAATGTTGAGAACAACTCGTATTATTAAAACTCACTTTTAAACATATTGCTTTCACTTTTAAACATATATTGCTTTATGTTTATTTAGTTTATGATTTAATAAAAAAAGAATTGATAAAAGTTTTAAAAGTTAAATTGAAACGATTATTATTTTACTTTATAAAATATTAAGTTAGTAAGTAAATTTTTCATTCAAAGTTAACTAAGATAACATATCTCAGTTAATTATTAAGAATTATTATTATTGCCTATTGAAAATTATAAAATATTTATTATTTTATTATTAAATTCATTAACTTATTTATTTATTTACATTTTTATATCTTATATTGTAAATAGAAATGTTGATCATTATCTGCTCATGTATGTCACATTATTAGAAGTTTGTTAAAAGTTAGGATCAACTGTAAAAATTTGGCTCACACCTTACAACACCAACATTTACTACAACTAGCTATTTTTAATTTTAAAATCATCCAAGTTTTTTTTTTATAAAAACACAAAAATGGATTTGTTAGAATCATACATTATCCGATAGTGTAATTAAAGTTTGATTACTTAGCCCAGCCCAGTAGTGATCAAAACTTAGCAGATTGTTTCTGCCTTATTTTTTGTTTTAAAACTTAATTTACACACACACGCGCACACACGCACGCACACACACATACATACACACACGCACACACACACATCCATTGAATGGTTTTCATATTTTCATAGTTTTAAATTCTAATTAACTGAATAATTTCATAATTTTCAAATTTTTTCAGAAGTGGCTTCCTCATTTGCACTGCTGCTTGTCATGATCGAGTTCTGTACAAAGAAGAGAATGGCAGCTGTCATTGCTATCCTCATTAGGTCTGCTCTGGTCTTTTGTAATAAAAGCAGCAATTGTCCTTCAATAACTAGATTATTAAACTATTAAAAATTCATTCATTTATCAATTAATTTAAATAAATAAATAATTAATTTTTTTTTTCTAAAATTATTTTAAAATTTTCATGAATCCAAAAGTGTAACACTGGTTGTTCTGATGGTTGAGAACAACATTTCACACGATGCACATACCGAGGCTTTCTTACATGAAGGAGGTTAGTGATCCAATGCTCCATCACAGTCAACCATCTACACTTGTGTGTGTGTATTGTATACACATGCTAAAATATATGCTTGAATATACAGGCATTTATAGATATTTAAACATACACACACTAGCCATATAATTTTCATAGAAAATATTTTTCCACAATACTCTCTTTCAACAGGTAACCTGAGTAATTTATGCTCAGGAAATGCTGTGGCAAAAAATCATGAGGACTGCCACGAGTGTAGTGTTCAAGAAAAGGTTTTTTTAGTTATTCTAATTGTTGCTTTTTATTTTGTAATTAGTTTGTTGAAGAATGCCAATAATTTGACCGATCGTTATCTTGTTCTTATTTTGTTATAAACTTGAAACACAGATTGACCTGGTACAATGCAAACACACTGGATATGTGCTGAAAGCAAGTTGTAATGTGAACAATACTCTTCATGTTGTTAACCTCAGGTTTGTGTTTGGCATTTATTGATTCAAAAAAATATCTTTATCAAGAATTCTTCCACTTATTTATTGATCTGAACATTCATATCGTCATAAATTTTATTTTTAGTTGTCCACGAAATGTGTATATAGAAGAAAGGAACTTTTGGATTTTTGAGCTTTGTGCTGGTTCAGTTGGTCTGCTATCATATGCAGTTGTTTACTGGAGGCAAAGAAGATTGGAAAAGTTACTTATCGAAAAAGTCAACAGACAAATCGCATCTGGAAGTTAATGTGATGTGGGCATTAATAATGATAATTGTTGAAATTAAGGGTGTGATATTTTTGTTACAATGTTGATTATTGTTTTGTTGAGTTACTTAATGAACAGCTGCTTATAGGTATTTTATAAATTTTTGTTTGATGTATTTATAATTGCGTTCAGTTTTTTAATAAATTTGATTAACAGAAATAAATTTTCGGCGATATTGTTTGTGTGCCTTGTCTAATCTAATCGAAAATCGTTTACATCTAGCTGCTCTGTTAACGTGTATGTGTAATGTAAATTATACAATTTTATGTGCAGTGATGTGTCGTCGCCCAAAGTGATTTTTTGAAGTCTTCCAATGAAAGATGAATTTGTTTCATAACAGACGAATCTAGGTTCCTTAACGACGTTATGATAACGTCAAGGGACTTATGCTGCCTGTCTCTGATTTCTGAGAAGCGGTTCATGTCGAAATGACGTAGATGTCTACTCACTTTTAAGTTTTAATACTACTATTAAATTACTCGATGCCTAAAATGACTACTTTGGTATCCAAATTGATATTTTAAATGCGTGGTGTCCGGTGTCCAGTGCTAATATTATGCTTTGTGAGACACTTGTTTGCAGTGTCGTTGTGGTCAGCTAGATGATGTTTAGTTCAACCCATCTAAGTATTTATTTTCATAAAAAAATGAATTTAAGTTAATTTTAGTTTTTTATTGAAAGAAACGAGAAATATCGTATAAATTCGCCGCCGATCTCTTGAAATAAAAATGCACAATTTATTTTTATGAAATTGTTTGCAATTTTTTCATACCATCTCCAACCAACCTTGTCAAACTGCAAATAATTACTAAACTACTTATAAATGTCCTATCAATTAATTTAATTTTAATATTAACTAAAAATCCCAAATCAATTGAATTCAAAAATGTGGGTGGTTAAAATCTTTAAATTTTTTTTTTAATAAATTCATTCAGAAGATTTCCTTAGTAATAATTAGCATAATAAATAGTAATAATGAATTGAATATTAAAAAAATAAATTGGTGATGATGAGTATATCCTCTGCTGTCACTAACACCAACCATAACAAACATTCCTGCGTTAAAAATCTACCATTCGACAGGGGTCCTTCCACAAAGGTTTTTCTTATTGATATAACTAATTTTAATATTAATATATTTAAATTTACTCTTTTTTATATGATATATTATCATAATGATAAAGATAAACTTAAGATAAAGAGTAGTAAAGACAAAATAGGTTAATTACTTAATTTTAATTTGTTAACCATACTTATTAATAGTATTATCACAAAAATGAAAAATCAGTGAAAAACTACTAACTAGCTATACTACTCTTGCTGTTGGTACCATTTAAGAAGATTTTAAGACTATTTTAAAATTTAAATTAATTTAATGTTTGAGGTAATGACATTATCAGGATTTTCAAATTATTTATCTGGTAATGTTTATTATCGATTCAGGGTTTGTCATATTAAATATTTTTTTATAGAAAATTAAAAAATTATATAATTTATTGCTATTGAAATGAAAAAGATGCTTTGTATTATTTTTAGATACAAATGAATTGTTTGGAGAAGGATGATTCTACTGAATGCTGCAAGTTTGTTAAACAGGTAATTCATAATAAAATAATAACAATAATAAAAACAATAATAATAGCAATGATTATAACGATAATAACAACAACAACAATTGCTTAATAATAATGATAATAACAATATAATATAATAACATGTTAATAAAAATAGCATTCAATACAGTTTTATAAACATTTCATCCTGTGTTACAATAAGAAACTTATAAAAATTATATGTTCATAGAAACAATAATTTTATTTGTTAATATCATACAGGAATTTATGTATCTATGTAAATTAACGAGTGTATATATGTGTGTATATATATATATATATATATTATTGATGACAGTCTTAATCCAATATATATATATATATATTACATTTTCATGATGAATTTGGATTTCCAAAAAATTCTAGTAAGGAAAATTGAAAAGACAAACTTTAAAGATTAATGCCAACAATTCTGTAGAATTCATACAATTCTGTATGAAAGTAGAGAGAAAGGGAAAGAGAGGGGAGAGAGAGAGAGAGAATGTCTGTTTATTTTACTCCATTCAAGCAATTAATTTCAATTTTAAGTATAGCTATTTTTATCCATAATTCTATTTATATAGAATTTTTGTTAAAAATTATACCTTTCAAAATTAAAAATTATTGAAATGTTGTTTATATGGACGTATTATGAGTTTGTTTTTGTAAATGCACGCACGCACGCACGCACGCGCATAAACTTACATCCTTATATACATAGATAGTATTATATACTAGTTTATTGTATGAATGAGGCATGCAACTTTTGCATCTCTACTGCACAACTTGCATGGAGCCAAGGAGCACACACTCTCAACATATCTCCCATATAGGATGATACACCTTTTGTTTCTCTTTCTTTGTTTTTGTTTAAGAATTTTAGGATATTTTATTGCGCATAACGCACTTTGATTTGAAAATTTTCAAGTTTTTTCGTTTTATCGAAAGTAAAAGATTCAAGAAGGAGAAAAAAATTCAAAGAGAGAGAGAGAGAGAAAGCATTTGATTTATAATATTAACATAAATGTAGTTATAATATAACATATAAGTGGGTAACATGGATATAAAAACTCCGGAAGATTTCGGTTTCACCCCACCATGGGCAGACTGGGATTTTAATGAGTGGGAAATGTGCACAAATGCGCACCAACACGGGGTAGGGGAACTTTTTTGTTTGTATTATTACGTTGTAATTACAGATTATTATGTTTTGCTTTTATTGTAATGTTGGATATATAGTTTATAATTGTTATTATTATTTTCATGGTTATAATATATATTCATATTATTTATTATGTTATATATTATGTTATAATATTTTTTATTATGTTTTATTATGTAATATATTATATATTTTAACGCAAATGGGAGAGCATAAATTGTTTAAGTAATAATAAAAGTAGTTTGTGGTTTGCAGATTTTTATAACTTCACCTTTCCAAGCTAATTTTTTTAATTTATCTAATACATTGTTTCATATACGTGTGTATGTAATATATATTTTCAAGTCACAATATAATTCATTCAGGCTTAGATTAGCCCTCCTAAATTGATTTTTAAAGATTTACAATTCAATGAACTTACACTCACAACGTTTGCACAACACCTCATTTTTCTAAATGACTGACCTTTGAACTCCTTTGACAGAAATCAGGAAGTTCATTGAGTCAGGGTTCAAATGAGTTCCCAGTGGAAGTGGATGAGGAGGTGATGACTGCCAAAGAAAAGAAGAAGCATGCCATGCTACTGCTGGAACGAGCCAGAGTAACAAACATCGAATTAATTAATTTGTTCTGCCTATCCAGCTGATGTTTTAGATAATTTGTTGGGTTCTTTATATATTAGCGAGCATTTATATTATGTTCTCATGTTCGTTCATCAACAACAAACTTAATGGCACGACGCAATAACAACCTGCAGTACAAACCAGTTGCATTTGCAGTCCGTACGAATGTCGCCTATGATGGTTCAACTGACTCTCCTCCAGTGCCCAACACTGCTGTCTCTTTTGCTATCAGGGACTTTCTGCACATCAAAGAGGTCAGCCTCTTTCACTTTACAGACTATTTGCACATGTTCCTATTCTGTTAAATTTTTCTAATGGAATTCATTTTCAATCATTTTGTTTTAAGATTTCACTATCAGTTTGGAGTTAGATATGAGTACAAGTATATAATGATCAAGAGGTTTTGTTCAATTATCAATTTTGTTCATGATATTTCTGCCGCTCAATGTGGTTTAATTTTGAATCAATCATTTTTTTATCTTCAACTTTTTGGTTTTTAGTGTCTGATGAATTATTATCATATTTCTTTATTTGATGCATTTGCAATTTTGAAACGTTTCTTTCATGTACACAACAAAACGACAACCTAACAACAACAACCTAACAACAAACAACAACAACCAAACAACAACAACAGAAGTTCAACAACGAATGGTGGATAGGTCGGTTGGTGAGAGAAGGTTCTGATGTAGGGTTCATTCCAAGCCCCACCAAGCTGGAAACCATCAAACAACAACAAGTCAGTCAACCCAACGCCAAAAACACTAAAAAGTTTGTTTTTCTGCCATTATATTTGTCACTATTGTTGTAGTGGTGTCGTTGTAGTGGCGCTGTTGTGGTGGTGTTTAGTGGTGTTGTTGTTCATTATTATTTAACCTGCTGTGCTTTTTTCAATCTGCGAAAAATTCGTTTTATAGTGTTTGTTGGCTTTGTGGTTTATTTTTCTAGTTTTAACTTCCTATCTCACTTTGGATCATTCACCATCCTGCCCAAGACCCACAGATATCCTCTGTGTATCCTGCGTACCCTCTTCCTCTCATCTACACACTCCACTTACTGCTGTGCTGCAGAAACCTAGCCTATATATGAAACCTCTCAATGCAAGATGATGTCCCAGGCCAAAACGATTGAGACTCATACAGGGAAAACTCTTTTGCTGGCAGATCCCTCTCTTTTTGCAGTGACTGAACTTGTACTGTTTTGCACCTCGGATGAGAGATTTCTTGTTTGCTATTCATTTTATATCTAGAACTAAAACTTTCTAATGACAGGTGCCTCTGTTTACAACGGTAATGCGTGCATTTTTCGTTTGTTGGTCTGCTTCATCCTGTTCATTAATGCCGCTATGCCTGTGCATCCAAACTACTATTATTATATTTCTCTATCTTTTCGGTGCAGCTGTTCACGGGTTATTCAACCGTTTGTACCAAATCTAGATCTCAAGTGTCATTATTAATTAATTGATTCTCCCTGTCATCCTAATAACGTAGTATCTCTAAATTTGATTTGATGTATTTGATGTGATGAATTTGATAATTGTATTACAGTAAGAACAACACTGCTTCAAATGTTGATAATCTGCTCAACTCCAAATCAACAACATCTCGAAGTTCAACACCGCCGTCGCCAGGTTTCTTATGTTGTTGTCGTTGATTTTATCTGTTCGTTGTTGTCAATGATGTGTTGTTGTTGTTGAATGCTAAGTTCCTGTGCGTCTTTCAATTTTAAATACACCACTGTCAGATCAACCGGCTCTTGATATTGGGGACGATGATGATGAAGATGAGGTCGGCAACCAACCAGCCACCACAAGCAACACTACCGCCATCAACAGCACAAACCCAACTGCAAATACTAAGGAAAAGAGGAAACCATTCTTTAAAAAAGTGATCCTTCTTTATCCATAACTTTTCTTACATTTAATATTTATTTGTGTATTTGATATGTAACTATCTCATTATTTTTTTGGTCTTATGTTTCATTTTTTAATGTTGAATCTAATGATGTCTCGACTTTTGAAACCTGGACAATTTCACTGACGGCGCCATGAGTTTAGACAATGTTGACATGACATGACACTTGTTACCTGACGTCAGATGGACTCGATCCCCCCTTACGAAGTGGTACCATCCATGCGGCCTGTCATCTTCATTGGTCCCTCGCTCAAGGGCTACGAGGTCACAGACATGATGCAGAAGGCGTTGTTCGATTTCTTGAAACATCGATTCGAAAATAGGTTGCTTGTTGTTGTTGATTGGTCGGTTGGCAATCATCAGTCAACCAATCAAACAATCAACCAATCTTTGCATAGGATCACAGTGACACGAGTGACAGCTGATATTTCATTGGCCAAGAGATCCGTCCTGAACAACCCGGGTAAGAGAGCTATCATGGAGAGGGCCAACAGCAGATCATCTTCAATAGGTTGCTTGCTTGTGTGGTTGCTTTTGTGGTTGGTTGTGTGTGATTGGTTGGTTGTTTGTGTGGTTGGTTGGTTGTGTGGTTGGTTGGATGGTTGGTTGTGTAGTTGGTTAGTTGGCTATGTGGTCGCTTGTGTGGTTGTGTAGTTGATTTTAGCGCGGCGACCTCGATATTTGTTTATAATATTTTTTATCTATCGGTCTCGACCGTTCGTTTGAATAAACGTGTGTTCTTCCTTGCAAGATATAGAATGGAATATAGGAATATAGATAAAATCAGGATCGCCATTTCTTCTTTGGCGTGTGGTGTGGTGTGTAGGCTGATGGGGATGGAGATGTTTTCAGGCGTGTTTATATTGATGAACTGTTGATTGCAACACTTATTTTCTAATATTGTTTTGCGTGTCTGTCAGATTATGATTTTTTTTAAACAAAAACAAAACCAAAAAAACAAGAAAAAACTTATAAAATAAAGTGCTTTACCTAAAAAAGTCTTTTTTTAAAATGTTGTGCGGAGAACATTTGCAATACCCAAGTTACTGTTACTAAAACTCTCTAATTTTATTTACTACATCATATTCCCGTTACACTTTATTTAAATATTTCTTCTGCCTGGCGGTCAGTTTCAGCTTCCACCCGACTACACCTTCTAAGCACTCTACCATCAGACCTTCCAAGCACTCCACCATCTGTTATGTTTGGTAGTTTTAACGTCATACACACAAACACATAAAACAGACACATGCACATTTACTTCACATTTGAGTTCTTAAACGTTTGCTTGCTCCTATGAAACCAGCTGAAGTGCAAGGAGAGATAGAGCGAATCTTCGAGCTATCTCGCTCCCTACAGCTCGTTGTACTCGACTGCGACACCATCAACCACCCCTCACAACTCACCAAGACGTCACTGTCACCAATTATCGTGTACATCAAGATCGCCTCCCAAAAGGTCAGTAGTAACAGTGGTAGCTTCTGTGACAGCAGTAGTAATTGAAATAGTATCATGCGTGCTGCGGCTGGTGGCCTGCTTCGTTCAACTGATTCGCTGTGTTTAGTGCATGCTTCCGAGTTAGATGAATGTTATTTTATCGGTCATTTAGAGAACGTTTGTGTAAATTTAAATCAAAATTGAAACAACATTCAAATGAACTGCTACAAAGTCAAAAATGAGCCTGATAAGATGCAATGTTTGATGGAAACTTGAGTGAGTGAGGAGGTTTATGGCAATAACAGATCTTGTTTGTAGCAGACGTTGTAGATTGCTGTTCGTCATCCATTATACACCATTATTTTTATTGTTTCTATTGTTTCTCTGCGTATGTGTTATTGTTATGGTACTTTGTCAACCAATGTCGAAAGCTGTCGTGATTGATATTTGTGAATCCGTTATAGGTTCTGCAGAAGCTGATAAAAACTAGAGGCAAGTCACAGAGTCGCAACATGAATGTGCAACTGATGTCTGCTGAGAAACTCAATCAGTGCAATCCAGTTAGTTAGTGCTGCGTTGGTTGTTGTAAGTGTTGATATTGTTGTTGATGCTTTCCATGTTGATGTTTTTGTTGATAATGTTGTAGTTAGTGTTGATCATGTTGATGCTGTCGTTTATTTTGCTGCAATTTCTCAGCTATTTATAACATTGATATATTGATAATAATGATATAATCGTAGTAATAGTTTAATCATCTATTAACGTGTTGCTGTTCAACTTACTGAATTCTCTTCAACACAAACAATGTAACAAACCAACAACATTTACGACGTTCTTAAAAAAGGAAATGTTTGACGTTATATTGGACGAGAACCAATTAGATGAGGCCTGTGATCATCTGTCTGAATATCTCGAATCTTATTGGCGGGCCACCCACCCCCCACTGCCTCAGCAGCAGCAGCAGCAACAACAACATGGTGGTCTTGCGCCATCATCGTCATTCAACGGCAGATCTCTGAAGTGAGTTCTTGTGCTTACTGTTCATATTATTTGTTGTCGTTGTTCAATGACTCTCTTCGGATGCTGTTAGTCTGAAACTCGCAGACTATCATGCACTTTGTGTACGATGCTGAGCTTACGCGTACAAACAAGTGTATGTCTGTACATCACGTCATGTGCCGTGCCCGTGCAGACGTTGTTACGCAAAAAATTTACTTGCAACTATGTGGGGAAGTGAGCTCCAACTAGTGCAGATTAGGCGAGCAACTCCGCGTTGGTTGCAGCGGTCTAATAAGGAGACAAAAATCAGTTGAAATATCAAGCAACATTGACATTGTAACATCAACGTCAACATTGTAGCACAAACAAACAACCAACCTCCTCAGACACAAGGAAAGTTTCAATAGACAAAGAAGCGATCACTCGCCATCTTCGGTTCATCATCATCACCACTCGCCACATCCACTCACTCGATCATCCCACTCTCCCTCCTCCAAACAACACACCGATGATAACCACCTCAAAGTTCGCAATCACGTACGAAGCCATGAAACCTTCAGTGGCTTCCATTCAAATGATTACAACAAGCTGAAAAGCAGTCAACAGCAGCTGGCACAGCAACACTCACACCAGCCACAACCACATCAACCACAGCAACCACAAGCAGTGCAGCAGATCAACATACAGGTACACAGAGGTTTCTGAAGCGATGTTGTCTCGTTTGGTTCGATCCATCCATCAGCTGCCACTCACTTCCTCCGTGCGCTCATTCAAACTTCGGTAACCAATCAATGATCAGAACATGCAAACTTGCATTCTTCCTTATCATCATACATCATCATCATCACTTCATCATCTCCGACCATCAACATTTCATCATCATCAAAAGTATCACACTCATTAGCGGGTTTCTTTTTGGAAACATAATCATTGATTGCATTGCATCACTATCCTCATCTTCTTATTCATCATCATCTTCATTGCCATCTTCTCCAATCATTATTTTTGTCAGCATCGTCATTTCAGCGTATTTATAATGGAGTATATTTTTAATGTTTTCTGAGGCTGTTCGACATACAATATTTTCTTCAATATTTATTATACAGTAAGCATGCATGCACACTAACATTTGTGTACGTGTGTGTGTGTACGTGTATGTGTGTGTGTGTGTGTGTGTGTATGTGTGTAGGTATTTAATGTTAGGTATATGGTGGCACAGACACACGCACGCACATTTAAAAGCATCAATTCTTACAAACACCCACACCAACATGCATTGCATATATGCGAAACATGGACCGAATAGTGGATTTGAACGAAGGTCGAATGGCCTAATAGTTGCTTCGGCGGCAGAGTACTAAGAAAAAAATCCCACTATTTTGAAAAAAATCTAATTTTTAAAAACGAAAAACAATAAATTGAAAGCAACAGTAGGCGATTAATATTTATTCAACAATTCTTCATCGAGAAGATAATTTTTAATCTCTTGTTCAAATTCAGATGTTTCAACTTCAACAGCCATGATGGCCAAAACAGATTTCCCGCTAATTAAATATTCAACAATCATTGTTCTGGAATAAAGAAATGTGATGCTTTCAACTGGAGTTGCACTACTCGGCTATTCGGCCGAAGCGGAATATCAGGTCTTGCCCAACCGTTCGGCCAAGTCGACCCCTCGGTGCGTCTCTGACATGCACGCACACACGCGTACAAGCACACGCACACACACGTACACGCATTTAAATTGAATAAAGCAAACTTACATTGTATCCAATAGGCATTGACACGTCATCATTAAGACATCTCGCTGATCAGTTCTATTTGAAGAGGAAATAATTCGAAATTTTAATGGTGTGCACTAGGGTATAATAACACAATCGAGCTGCGTACATTCGTAAGCTGTCGTACAGATCGTACAAATAGTATTTACTTGATTGATGAATTGATTAATTATTTGATTGGTTGATTGATTTGAAACTGATGTTTTTACTTGAATTTATTGCATGAATTAATTTTATACATGTTCGTAACACATACGCGAGCTGCACCTACGTATGTGCGTATTTTTCTATGCGTATGTTCCTACTGTGTCTGCGTGTGCATGCCATGATGTACATATTTTTGCATTATAACTATAATGTATATATATATATATATATATATATATATATATATATATATATATATATATATATATATATTTTTATGTTTTTATAATTATGTGTTTATGCTCGTACGGGTCTGTTTATTTTGACTATTGCTTCATTTGAACTCTTCCATAACCTGCACCATGAAAGTTTTTCCTATCAGTTTCCTCTTCCAAATGAATGATTAAGGTTGCTGTTTGTCTGCGAAAGCGATGAACTTTAATGTATTGAATATTTGAATGATTTAAATATTTAAAAAAATTAAATAATATAATATAAATATTATTTGAACGAATTACCTATCAGCCCTTCATCATTTTCTATCCTTTCATTATATTCGCTGCTTATGTTTTCCGCATCGTTCGTTTGTTTCATTTGGTCTCTAAAGTTCTCTTGAATATGACGTTCAATCGGACGGGTTGCTGAATTCAATGTTTGTCAGCAGTGTAAGTTGGGCTCTGTTGTTCATTGGCTGTTCTGGAATCCAATATGATAGAAAACTGGTTGCCTACCTGAATTTCTGAAACTTCTATTCGACGTTTTGCAATTCTCGATGCGATTGTACAGATGTTTGAATATGTTTTTATTAAAGGTGTGTTCTAATATGTTTATAATGATTTTTATTTTCATTTATGAAGACATCTCAATACATTTAAAATTATTTAATGTTAATATATATTTAAAGATTTCGATTTCATTATTGTAACCTAATTGTTTTATGGCATGTATTGGTGCACCAATCATTCATTCATTTGTTCGTTCGTTCAATCAATCAATCGATGTTATTGCACTTTCTCTCGGATAAAAGATTAAATTTTTGTGCCTTTCATCATTTCATTTTTCTCTATATATGTGTTTGTGTGTGTGTCAGTGTGTGTATGTGTGTCAGTGTGTGTGTGTGCGTGCGTGCAGGCATGAATGGAGGTGTGCGTGAAAGTCAATTTATTAAACAACCTTTCTACTCAGTATTAACTTTTCAAAGTTTTCCTCTATCATGCAGTAGTCTTACATTTTCAATCTTCGTTATGTAATTTTTTTATATTTTAATATTTTACAATTTAATTAGTCCAATTAGTTGTCATTTAATTTCTTATTCATTCATCGTCTGTCTTCTGTACGCTGTTAACGTCTAGAGAACATGAGTTGTAATATTTCTAATCGACAACTAATCATGATTGACGTATATATTTCATTTTAATTCTAATATTTAGAGATTCAATTTATTTGTTTCAGTTTGTTTCATTTTAATCGCTTGCATTAGTTTACAAATATATTATTAAATGTAGAAACTTGTTTGTTTGTTTGTTCGTTCGTACGTTTGTTTGCTTGTTCGTTTGTTTGTTGTTACAACTTGTGATCAATCATTTATTTTATTTACTTCATCTTTTAATAATCCCCTGTTCGACTTTCATCGTCATTGTTTGCATTATCTCAAACTTTCAAATACATTTATTTTTATCATCATTTTTTAACATACAGACTTAACTTAATATTTATTACTATTTTTTCAAATTAAAAAATTTTTTTTATCGTCTTTTATTGCAAAAATTTGTAATACATACACACACAACACACATTATACAACGGGAGACACCTGGATTCGTAGTTTTGAAAGTTTAGATGATTCAATCTATAATAAAATGTATTATGAAAATATTGTTCTGATATATTCCTACTTATTTACCAATATATCGTCATAAAAATGATTTGGATGAATGGATTATAGTTATAATAGTTATTAACTTTGAATAAAATTATTTATTTATTCAATAGTGCATATATAAGATAATATATATTCTATATATATGTTCAATAGTTTTTTAACTTGGTTCCTTTTTCATGTAAAAATATCTCAAAAACTCAACGTTTCATTTTTTCTACTACAAGTTGTTCATTTTTTTCTTTTTATTATTTTGTCATAACAAATATTGCTTCAGTCAGAGTTTGATTTTTAAAGAATAATAAAGATTATGATAGAAATATATGTATAATATATATAAATTGCTAAGTTTTTTCCTAATTCCTAACGAATTAGGAAAAAACTTAGCAATTTATATCGCGGACCAGTTTTGTATAATATATATATATATATATATGCAATACCGTATATATAGAGTAAAGTGCAAATTAAATATAACCTAAATACAGTGCAAATAAAGTACCATAGACCAACCCATACAATTTTATTTACATTATAACATCTATGGTGTTAAAAGTGAACTGTGTTTTTGTTTACCTCGTGTCCGGGTTTGTTGTGCTTAAATAAAAAAGCCGGCAATTAGCGGTTATTTCGTTGAATCTTTACAAAATGCTTGAAATTCGTAAATCTAGTTGCCGGCTTGCCTTTTTATCAAAATCTGATGGATCCGTGAAGCTGAAGCATGGTCAGACGTCAGTGGTTGCGGCCGTGAACGGACCTCTAGATGTCAAAATAATAAAAGAACAAGTTGATAAAATGAACGTTGATATCATTTTCAAATATAAAACTGAATCAAAAGCAAAAAATCAAAGAACGATGGAGAAATTGATACAACAGATATGTGAGTGTTCGGTTCTAGTAAAAAATTTTCCAAGAACAAATTTGACAATTGCACTGCAAGAGTTAGAAGATGATGGTTCTTTGTTGGCTTGTTGTATCAATGCTACCTGCTTAGCTTTATTGGACGCCTGCATACCTATGAAACAACTTTTTGCAGCTGTGAGTGTGTGTTTCAATAAAGTCGATGACACGATCACAATAGATCCCACTTTAAGCCAAGAGTCACAATATCCAGGCGTCACTTTTGTCTTCAATAATGGGAAGTTTAATGTAATTGCGATGCATTCAAACTCATTTCTTTCAAAAGAAGTTTTAAACAAGAGTCTACTTCAGGCCAGAGAACATGCCAAGCTGATGTTTGATTCATACAGGGACCTCATCAAACAGTCCCACCAGATTGTATAATTTTTCCATTCAATAATTTTTGACACATTAATTTTTTAGTAATTTTTTTTCTATTTTTTCAGAAAATTATTAATTCTCAACATGTTTTACTTAGGATTCGATAACATACTACTAATCTACGTAAAAATACTGAGTTCATAAAATTGAAATTTTAATTTTAAAAAATTGAAATATTTTATTCAATAATACACAAACATATCCTAAGAAAATAAATATTAGAAAAAATGAAGAAATGACATCAGTAGTTGAAAAGTTGTCAAACTGGATTGCTTCGTAAGATTGCTATATAAAAATACACGTACATACATTGAAATGTTGAAAGGTTTAATTAATATCTCGTTGACATAATAATAATTGAATGATTGTGTTTTTTAACTTGCTGGCTGGCTGCATGGTGGTGAATTCATGCATCAATCTTGGCATACAAAATCATCAAATTCACATTTTATTCATGAAAAATAATTTATAACGAATTTGTGTAAATTGGCTAAAATAATCTGATGCCTGTGATGACTTGATATTATTTCTGCTGCATTATTAATTCATGCCACCCAACAATTTCACAATTTTTAAAGAAACTGCAATGATATATTAATGTTCTGATTCAGTGGCATTACATTGTTGTTACAATGCTATTGCTATACAATTTTCCATGAGTATTTTCCTGGCTACAACGAATGTGTATGTTGCTGTTGTTAGCATTAATATTATTGTAACTCTTACTCATGGCAGCCGTGATAGCAACGACAAATCGTAATCTGCTGAATATCATTAACGATATGATTGTGTTAGCGCTACGATCTAAATCTCCTAATTCAATCTGAACAAATCTACGTACGTACATGTCATCAAAATAACTTCGCAACTTGGAAGCCGATAATTTTCATCTACTATTAACTATTTTAACCTACGTATTAATATGACATCCTAGAACAAGTTGATATGATGTTAATCATTGGATCAGACGATTTTGGTGATCGACGATGATACGAGTGGAAACGGTGATGTTAGGCTTTTTAAATACAACTTGTGAAAAGGATTTTGGTTGGTGATGACGAGGAGGTGAGCGATGACGATGATGAGCGTTATCATGCAAGATAATTTTTCTAACAAACGCTTTTCCGAAGACGCACGTGAGAAGTGACATAAAGGAAGATAAAATTATTGAAAAGAGACGTTTTGACTCCTCATCCATCTATTCAATTCGTTCAGTTGTTCATTTCATTTGTTCTTGCTCATCATAAATTTATGTATGCAATTGTGGGTGCTTGTCCATCCATCATATTATCCTTTCTAACCACCGATCGGTTCATTCATCATTCGATCCAGCTATCCGTACCTATTCATACATCCATCCATCGTTCATCCAGCCAATGAACATTGGCTGGATGAACAATCCATTCATCAAATACGTTCACTCCATCTATCTGTTCGTCGATCTCTCCATTGATCCATCTATCCATCCGTCAAAATCATTTACTATATTCCATATTCTTTCTCGTGTAGAGATTCACTTGGTATTAGATTGTTCGTGGAAGTGTAGAGGCGATTATGATGACTGATGGTTCGCATGATGATGATGATGATGACGACGATGATGGTTCACATGATGATGACATGGTTAAATGATGGTGACGATGAGGAATGTGGCTACATGAGGAGATGACGGCTAGGAGATGTTGCACGAGCAGTCGTTGATTTCCTCGACCATGGGTGATGGAGGCAGCAGATAGGAGGGAGGTTCCGTGTAGTCACCATCCAGGAACACTCTAGTTTGTGTGTGTGTGTGTGTGTGTTTGTACGTGGGTGTGTGTGGGTGCGTGCGTTTGCCCAATCCCCTTACAAAAGTGGATATCTTAATTTGTATAATAATAACTCTTGAAATTGTTAACATAAATAGCAGCGATGTATCGCATCTTTTGGCATTAGTGGTGTCTGTTCATGAGCTATTGTTTAATAACGGCTCCGGTCACTCTCCCTCTGTGTACGCGAGGTCACAGTGAGCCATTATTTATCTCCAGTATATGATACGCGTACACGCAAACATGTACACATTGTGTGTGTTGAACGCACATTGTATAATTATATTGTATGTAAATGTATGTGTGGTGTGTACGTGTACCTCGTGAGTGTACATGAGTATGTTGTGTGTCTTCTATCTGAGTGAAGTACCGTGCGTGTTTTACTTGAGCACCACCCAATCACATATTTATGTGTATGTGTGTGTGATCGTAACATTTTCGTTCTCCATTTTTGGCTGTTTTTTCGTGATAAGCGGGGACTCATTTGTTATATTTATAATGGAATGAAAGTCTATTTTATTTACTCGGCCAACGTGGTGTTGGAGTGCGAGCCTATTTGTAATCTTACAATGTTATGCGCCGGCGTTGGTTACATCAGCTCACAATTACGTCATCCTCGTCACTAAGACGTTACTTTGTTTTGTAAACAAAAACAAAGTTAAATAACAAAAAAAGGCAATTGGAACCGGGAACTTTGCAACTTCTTCACCTACCTACAACTCAACCATCGGGAGCAACATGAACGAACATGAAAATCTATAGCGATATGAGCAACGATATTGCGGCAGCAAGTACATTATCAACCAATATTGCCATCACCACAACCAATATCATCGTTATCATCAACATTCCCCAAAGAAATTGAAGGGCTGGAGCGAAATAAATATCCAACACTTCCAATCCATCTCTCTTCATCACACCACATTCTGCCAGCCTGTAAAAAAGTACAATCGCTTCATCAAATCATTTAATTATATTATATCATTCATCTCATTCACTCACCCATTCACTCACCCATTCACTCACCCATTCACTCACTCACTCACCCATTCACTCACTCACTCACCCATTCACTTACTCTCCGAACATAGCGATGCCCACACATCCATCTGCAATCGATAGAAGATTGATTTAAATTGTTGACCAAACTTAAGACGGCATCCATGTGTACACTTGGCTGATAACCTCGGGAAGAAATGTAATGTTACAACGCTGCCCTTGCACGATGGGATGTTATATTTTTTATGTGATGTGATATGTAATGTGTTGCATATGTGATGATGTGTTGTTGCGTTATATGACGTTGATGTATAGTGTGTTGTCATAATGATGTTATATAAAGATATAACATCTTTGATAGAAATCTAACAATTTGTTTAACAGATACAACTTGGCTAACTGATATAGCAACTAGAATACAACAGATATAAGACTTTAAATGTAACAGATACAACATCTTGAATACAACAGATATAACATCTTGGACACAGCAGATACAACATTTTGGATGTAACAAATACAACATCTTGGATGTAACAGATACAACATCTTGGATACAACAGATACAACATCTTGGACATAACAATTTGGACAGCAGACCCGACAATTTGGACAGCTGATATGCTTCCCTTCTTAAACGGAAATAAATTTCGAATATTTCTACCTATGGTCAGCACACTGCTCGTTGTTATTTATAAGAAACACAAATGGAGGATTTATGAGCGGTTGGGACTGTCTCTTATTAAATTATTCGTGACTGTCTGGCGCAAAAGAAAGCGTCGACCAAATAAAAAAGTTCATTAGGTCAATTCTGTTCATTCACGCCTGCCTTCATCTTCCTGGATGTTCATTCGTTCGTTTGTTCATACGATCGTTTGTTCATTTGTTCAACCGTTTGTTTGTTTGCTTGCTTATTGTGGCTTTAAATTACAAAATCAATCGCAATCAATTGGCTAAACTCAAAAAGATCACCCGATTACATCTCTACTGATTTCTAATAGTTACTAGGTTCGAAATCAAATTATTCAAGTTTTTTTTAATAAAGGAATTAATTAAACTTAGTCATTTAATTAATAATAAATATCACGGTATTTGTTTGTAAATATTTGAATACAAATTTTGGTGAATGTCGCAGTTTTTTTTTTTAGAATTTTTTTGCGAAATGTATTTCTTTGTTAATATATCTACGATGAGCCGCAAGAGTTATTTATGTTTTCTTTGGTTTGTTGAAAGATGTCTGGGTTAGTTTCTCTTGCAGTGGACCTCAATTTATTTAGCGCACATTTTTTCAATCAATAAACGCTGTGCTTCCATGGCGCTATATGTACGTGATGTTGTTGTGTTGTACTTTTGCTGTTGTGCTGTTATTATGATGTTTTGTTTTGTTGATGGTTCAATGTTGTTCACGTGTTGTTGCGTTGTTGTGTAGAATGTTCCGTTGTTTGTTTCCATACTTTATGATTTCTGTGTTTTTTTTTTGTTACAATGCTGGCGTTTGTTTGTCGTTCGGAACAAATTTTGTATGATTACTGTTCTAGGGTGATGCGGTTGGCTTGTGGCGCGGTTTAATTGTGGTCGACGTGTGTGGCTCTTGTTTTTTTAGCACTTAAAAGTTCATTTTTGTTAACTTTGTGCGGTTTTGAAATGTCTTATTTTTGACGAAAAAGTAGAATATTTGAAGAAAAAATTGACATTATAAGCCGAAAAAAGATGGCAAGAAAAATTCTGACCACATTACCAAAAAAGTTGCCCTTCCCAAAATGTTGGCCCCCAGTTAAAAATTGAAACATCAACAACAGCATCAAACATTCATAAGCAGTGGCGGATCTGGACAACTTTGAAGGAGGTTGCCAAATTTTTACGAAAAATATTTGACGACCGGGGGGGCAATTTTTTAATAAAAGTTAGAATAATAAAAGTTAATTTTCACAAATTTGTCTGCGAAATGATGATGTGGTAAACGTGTTAATGATGAGAATAGAGATATTTGGTATTCTGATTAATGGAGATGTGATGTTGATGTGATGACGTTGATGTGATGATGTTAATGTTTTTAATATGATGACTTTTTTGCATTGTGCTTCTAAAATATTAAAACAAAAAATGTTTTGTGAACCGTAGGAAATTCTGCGATATTGTCAATATACTACCAGCCACATACAAACATACACCGACCACATACAAACATTCACCGACCAAACATGAATTAACCACATACAAACATGTACCGACCACATAAAAAACATGTACCGTCACATACAAACATGCACCACCACATACAAACATCTACAGCTCACATACAAACACCGACCACATAAAAAACATGCACCAACCACATACAAACATGCACCGACCACATAAAAACATTCACCGACCCCATACAAACATGAATCAACTACATACAAACATGCACCGATCACATACAAACATGCACCGACCACATACAAACATGCACCAACCACATACAAACATGCACCAACCACATACAAACATGCATCAACCTGACAACGTGCACCAGCTTCCTTCTTCGTTTGTGTTGTCTGTTAGATCGGCCAGAAGTTGTCCACTCACCTCTCAGCACAGTTCTCTCGCAGCCATCTTGTTTGTGCCAGATGCAATTTAATGGGTGGTAAAATGTCTCGACGCCGATTATTCGCCGTTCTGTTGTCATTTGATGTCACTCGTGACATGTGATGTCACGTTTTTTGTGATGTCACATGATATTCTGACGTCATTTTTTTATTTTGTATCACGTATTGTCATGTGATGTCATGAGGTATTTAGATGATGCCTTGTTGTAGTTTGTTGTGATGTTGGAATGCGAAATGTTTTTCTATGTTGATTATTGCGCCTTCAATTGAAATAAATCTATTGATGTAATTATTTACTATTCATAGCCATAATTTTCATCCCCTTAATCATCATCATCATCGTCGTCGTCAAAAGCATAATCACCACCATCACTTACTGACCGATGCATCTTAACCACATTTTGGCGCGATCGCACGTGGATCCGAGGTTTTCGTAGATTGGCGACCCCCTGCACATGCCCACCTTCGTCGGAGCTGGGAGGAAAGTTTTGTAACTGACGCTGGGTGGGGGGCTGTAGAAGGCGCTGATGTCGCTGGAGTCGTCGTTGGAGGGACGCACGTAGGTCAGGCGGATGAAGCGGATCATCGTGCTGCTCTCCACTTTCTCCGAGAAGTTGCAGCCGGTGTCGATGTTGCCTGGGACGGGGGGTGGGGGGGGGTTCTTATGTTATCATTAAATGAGTCGCTATGTAAATAGCGATAACATTGAGTAACGACGTGAGACAGGATGAACGCAGTGACCATTCTAAACAAAAACATTTTTAAGAACATCAAAAACAGCTTAAGATTTTCTGCACCAGGAAGAAAACCAAAAATTGTGGAAGTTTGCAAACATCCCTCCTCACACACTAAGAATGATTATACGAGAAGTTGTTGCAAGCAAGAATGATGATTATTGTGAGATCATTACAAGGGACTTGCCCAGGGCACATCTTGTTGCCCCACCCGTTGCTTGCATAACAGTTAAATATCAGTAAGCATGTCACTACTAGACTTTTAAAACTTATTTTAAAATTTATTACCAATTAGTTTTAACGATGGTTTATCAAATCGATTCAAATTTCTTTTTAATATTTATGCGTGTCGATTTTAAACTAATGTAAAAATTTCAAAAAATTAACTTCAAAATAATTTTCTACATGCCTCGTTACGATTGACAGATTGAGATAGGTTTCCCTAAGAAGCTGCGTGAAGAAGTTAAGCTCTCCCTCGAAATGCAGTTATATGTTAATGTTCACGGTCACGTTGAATCAAAAAAAATATTTCGTTTATTTGTTGTTCATTTTCTCATCTCTTTCAGATTAATTCTTTTAACACTTTTTTAAATGTTCATCCGTTATGATTTTTTCATACACATTATTATTTATTAGAATAATCCCTCTCTCTTTTTTGTCTTATTTTTTTTTCTCTCTCTCTCGCTTTTATTCCTTTCCCGTTCGCGCCAGTAATAATTTAAATATTATTTAAATATATTAAAATTTGCACCAGACCGTTTAAAATTAACTTTCTGCATGCAATTATATAAGAGTGTGAGTATGTGTGTGTGTGTGTGTGGGTGTGTGTGTGTGCGTGTTCGTGTGTGTGTGTGTCATGTGTGTATATCTTTAAAAAATTTTGCAACTTAATAAATGGAAGTTCGTAGATACTTTGTTTCACGCGCACATTCAATTCGTTGTGTTCAATCCGTTGTTGGCAATGCTATCTTCTGGACACAGTTGCAAACATGTTTCTTGACATATTTTGCTTTCATTTGATACTATTGCCTTGCGTGCTGTAACAGTTTCTGCGTTTGTCAGACTCTGATTTGACCGTTCCAACAGCGGCCAGTAGTTAAAGACTTGGCTAGTCATAAACACAATTATCTCGGTCTAATGAAATGGTCATTTTGTTGTAAAATTTGATGAGTTTTGGATTAGAAGTGAAATGACTGCGGATTCCGTAGGAGTAATTTTTAAATAATATTATAAACTAAAAAAGAAAAATCTCTATGCTAAAATCTGTTTTGCTGTATCAACTATATCTTCCTTTGATTATCAACTGTCAATTGAACAAAAATTTTAAAGC
>NW_008705371.1:752884-759960 GCF_000326865.2 Helobdella robusta | reverse complement strand
TTAATTTTATTGAATGGAAAACCATGTTTTAAAATAGCATTCCAAATTCTTGGCCCTTTACAAATGATATGAGAAAAAAGTATGAATGTTTTTGATTTATTTGCTAATATATTATATTGACGTCTGGAATTATTTATCCGAATAAAATAATTATTGAAAATAGAAGGAAGTTTGTTTGAAAGTTGTTTATATACAAAATTGGCTGTAAAATATAAATTTAATTTATCAAAATCTAAATTATTAGTTAATTTGAACAGTTGAGGTGTGTGAGCATCTTTTCGAGAAAGCGTGATGATCCTCATTGCTTTTTTCATCAGAACTTTTACAGACATGGTAGTTGATGGGTAAGCACTGGCCCAAATGACGTTGCAGTATGATACATGGGGCAGACAGATGGCGTTATAAAGAAGGTTTAAACATTTTTTTGGGAGATAAAACTTTATTCTATTAATTATTCCTATTGATCTGGCCAACTTGGTTGAAATGTGATTGACGTGGGGTTTAAACGTTAGTTTCCGATCTAAGAGGACACCCAAAAATTTTACTATTTTGCTCTCGACTATTTCTTGATTGTTAATTGTGATTTTGAACGGTTCTTTATAGTTTAAACACTGCACTGGACCGAAGACGATCATTTGGGTTTTTGAAGTATTCAGTGCTAATTTATTGTCGTTGAACCATTTGACGACGTTTTTTAATTCAACATTTGTTCGGTCAATAACACCATCGATGTTAGTTTCGCTACCAAAAATGTTGGTGTTATCTGCGAAACAAACATAATCAAAGTAGTTTGATGCATTTGGCAAATCGTTGATAAACAAGATGAAAAGTAGTGGTCCCAAGATACTTCCTTGTGGGACTCCACACCATTATGTTGTAATGTTGAATTTTTATTTCCCCAGCTGACAAACTGCTTTCTTTCAGACAAATAACTTTCAAACCATTTCAAAGTCGTTCCTCTTATGCCATAGTGTTCAAGCTTACCCAACAGGATGGAATGATCAATACAATCGAAAGCTTTCGACAGATCTAGACAAGTTCCTACGATGAATTGTTTTTTCTCCGCAAGCTTTCCAATTTTCCTTACGAGTTCTATTATTGCCAGTTCTGTTGAATGTTTCTCTCGAAACCCGAACTTTTAACATGATAGAATATTATTTTTTTCTAGAAACGATATTATTCGTTTATGCATAATTTTTTCAATTATTTTCGAAAATGCAGGAACTAATGAGATGGGTCGAAAATTAGAAACATCATTATTTCCGGTTACTTTCTGTAACGGTATGATTTTAGATGTTTTGAAGCATCTAGGAAAAATACCTTTTGTGAGTGAGCGATTGATGATGTGCTCGAGAACCCAGGCTGTGGAGTGGATTGTTGATATGACTATTTTTGTTGGAATGTTATCCCGGCCGCTAGATGATTTTGGAGCCAGCAGTTTTGTTGCGAAAATAATTTCTTCTGCAGATGCGTGGAGGCAAAAAAACAAATTTGGTATTTTGTTGCCAAGAAACTTTTTCCATTGATTATTTGTTTGAAATGATTTAAGCAGATTTGGTGCTATGTTGATAAAATAATCATTCAAAAAATTTTCTGGATTTTCAATTATTTGTTCATTTGAAGTTACTTGCAAATTCGTTTTATTGCCACTGGATCTATTCGATACTTCCTTAATTATTGACCAAGTTTTTTTGCTGCTGTTTATATTTTGCTCGATTTGGTTGGTGTAGTATCTACGTTTTAATTTGTAATACATACATACATACATACATACATACATACATACATACATACATACATACATACATACATACATACATACATACATACATACATACATACATACATACATACATACATAATACATACACGTGCCGATGTGGCGCTGGGGCGGACGAGTTTGGGCACCACGGTTTGGTTTGTCGCCTGGGTGGGGGCCGTCAACTACGTCACTCAGCATTAAACGACTACATTTGTCGGCTCTTCTCCAAGGCTTCAATCCCGGTTCTCAAGGAACCATCCGGCATTTCTGCGCATGATGGTAGGCGTCCGGACGGATGCACATTAATACCTTGGAGAGCCGGTAGATGTTTGGCGTGGGATGTTACGGTCCCTGGCACCCTTGCCGAACGATATGTAAACCAGACAAGTAAAGAATGCGGTTGGCCGCGGCCAGGGCAGCGGACGAGAAAATGAAAAAATATGGGAACGCCCTCCTCTCGATGGAATTCTTGCCAATATGTATCGAGGTTCTCCGCCCGATAGACCCCAACACCCTTAAATTTCTTAAGGAAATATGCAAAATGATCAGCGTCAGATCAGGCGACAGCAGGGAACTGTTTTTTGCAACTAACCACATTTCGTGCTTGTTGCAGCGGTTCCTGCGTGTCTGTGTGCTTGAAAATATCCAACTGAATGCCGACATGTGCAATTAACGACAAATCAAAGTGTTAATCCATTTGTTACTTGATGTTTGACGGTTCAGTGTCACTCATCATGTTTTGGTTTTAACATACATACATACATACATATATACATACATACATACATACATACATACATACATACATACATACATACATACATACATACATACATACATACATACATACATACTTACATACGACCATATCCCTAAGCCATGCAGGGAGAAGTTCGCACATGATCTGAACGCCTTGCTGAGGGCTGTTTGTAATGACCCTGGTGACCCGGCTCACTGGGTTAGACTCCACTGTTTTGTCCCATACGTCTTACAGAAGACTTCCAGAGGGGGTCGCCGGGTCAACTAGGGCAATCTGGTCAACAAGCGTCTAAGCGAATATTCAACTATTGGTCTTGAAACCTTGGTACTGTGCTTTGATGGGTTCAATAATGCAAAATCACAAAAGCACAACCCCGATCGGTGGATCAACGCTGTGTCATCTTGTATTGAACAGTGAAACCTGTCCTCGGCTGTCAGACTTGTCTGTTCACCGGAGGGCCTGGCGGAGAGCTCGCCAGCCACTTTCGATTCACCCGAAAATTCCGGTGGTCAGGCGGGTCTTACCCGCATTGGCACCAACGGCTGGTTGCGTTTCTCCCGCCGAGGTGCTGAGGGCCGTTAAATCGTTCAAAAACGGTTCTTCCGGAGGCCTGGACGGCCTACAACCCCAGCACCTCAAGGATGTTTTTTCTGGCCTCTTGCCAATCGACGACACACTGAACTCCTTAACCCAATTCATTAATTTGATCCTATCTGGAGCTTGCCCACTCTCCGTCCACCGGTTCTTCTTTGGAGGCCGGCTAATAGCTTTAAATAAGAAAGACGGAGGGGTCAAACCGATTGCGGTCGGGAATGCTTGGAGGAGGTTGGCCGGCAAATGTTTTATATATAGATTATTTTGGTGTTGTTAGCTTTAAATAAGAAAGACGGAGGGGTCAGACCGATTGCGGTCGGGAATGTTTGGAGGAGGTTGGCCGGCAAATGTTTTATATATAGATTATTTTGGTGTTGTTGGCATTAATCAAATTTAGAGTTTGTCTTTTCAATTTTCCTTACTAGAATTTTTTGAAAATTGTCCAATTTATTGAAAATAGAATTATTATCCACTTTCCTTCTGAAAATTTAATAAAACTGTTGCATGCATTGTATTATATATCATACACGATTTGAAACAATTGCATTAATGTTTAGCACGTAACTATGCAAGTTTGTCTGTGTGGAATGAATGTTTGTTTGGTATGTCTGTTCACACAAGTATTTGTATATTCGTACGTTTTGTAGGAACGGTGCTTGTTTGTATGCATGCATGTTTGAATTAGCGCTTGTGTTTTGTTTGAATACATGCTGTCTTTTATTTCCAGACGCAGTCAGATGTTCACTTATTTGTTCAACATGCGTTCACAGATTCGTCACTGTTTGTGGATGCAATCATTTTCGCTGGAAACGATGTTGCTAATGGAGACATCAACATTGAAGAAGTGGAGAGCCGCTCGCCTGCCAACCTACTTACCTACCTACCTACCTACCTACCTACCTACCTACCTACCTACCTACCTACCTACCTACCTACCTACCTACCTACCTACCTACCTACCTTCCTACCTACCTACCTACCTACCTACCTACCTACCTACCTACCTACCTACCTACCTACCTACCTACCTACCTACCTACCTACCTACCTACCTACCTACCTTCCTACCTACCTACCTACCTACCTACCTACCTACCTATCTACTACCTACCTACCTACCTACCTACCTACCTACCTACCTAAGCTGTCAACCTTCTGCATAAACAGTTGTAACTTTTATGATAAAAATGTGTTTTCGCTTCCGCTGCTGATGGTTATGATGATGATGGTGGTGATGATGTTGGTGATGATGGTGGGATTATGTGTCGTTATAACTGGTTAGGAGCAATGATGTTATGGCTGATGATCACGTGCATGCATAATCTAATACGATGTAGTTGTCCTTCTCAGGTACGTGCAATTATTTCCTCTCTCTCCATCTATCTGGTTGTCTGCTGTTTGTTTGTGCTGGCTGAATGTGTGGCTGCGTGTGTTGTTTAATTTGTGTTGAATGTGTATGTAATGTTTGTGTTGAATGTGTGTGTATCTGTGTGTGTGTTGTTTGTTTGTGCTGAATGTGTACGCCATGTTTGTTTTTATTGTGTAAGCTTTGAATATGCATATGGAATGTGCACGTACGATGTTAATACATCTGCTTATGAAGATGGTGCTGGTCACGCGGACAGCGCGCCTACATTAGGACCATTAAATTTGATGCAAAGTCACATCACATCGCATCCGTGTGCAAACGAGATGATAAAAATGAAATACTTCCATCAGTGCGCGCGCGCACGCTGCCTGCAAACACAGACAGCAGAATTTAAAATAAAAGTGCATTCAATCGACGAAAAATCTCGTTAATGCATACAAACTTCTAAAAGAACAAAACACTAAAATAATCTTAAACACAAACCAACACACACGCGCGCGCACACACACACACGCGCACACACAGCAAAAGCAATCCTCTGAGGCCACATAAGCTTATTCACGTGCGTACGGAACAAAACAATAATTAAAAATTAAGATTTAGTATGAAAAGAACAAAAACGAATGAATGGAACATGGTTGGTGGGTACGTACTTGGATGCTTCCGGTACACTACTTCAAGTGTCTGTATGTTGGTTACGGCAATGTGCTGTCGGCGTGGCAACATGTTGGTTTGTTTGTATGTATGTTCATTTGCTTGTTGGTTGGTTTGTTTGTTTGTTTGTATGTTCATTTGCTTGTTGGTTGGTTTGTTTGTTTTTATGTTCATTTGCATGTTGGTTGGTTTGTATGTTCATTTGCTTGTTGGTTTGTTTATTTGTTTGTTTCTTTGAATAATTATATGTTAATACAAACAAAATTGTTTAAGAAAAAATATTTGGAGTTGCTTTTTATTTAAATATGAGAAAATTTTAATGCACAAATCTATTTGTTCGTATGCAATATTTTCTCCATTATGTGCACTTTATAGAGTAATATCTAATGCGCACTGTACACGTGTGGATCTACTTGTGTTATTAATGAAATATACCTTCCAGAATTATTTAGCTTTCGTGTAAACAATGGTTAATAACTAAATTATACGGGCTGTTATAATCTATCAAGATTATCTGTACCACCATAACAATCACCCCCATCACAATCACCATCCATACCATCATCATCATCACCATCATAATAATCACATCATCAATACCACATTATCAAAATCATCACCATACTCACCAGACCCAAATACATACATTGGTGTTTTGTATCCAATCTTTGACCTTGTTGATAGCAGTGGAGATGGGGCCGTACCTCGGTGTGGAGTGATGTAGCGGGGGCCAGTGGGAAGAGCCCTCGAAATCAGGCAGGAAGTCCTGCGCACCTATGTTACGTCATTCAGTTGATTGGTTGATTGGTTGATTGATTAGTGGATTAATCGATAGATTAAACAATATCTGTCATGTTGGTTTATTTGTTCATTAATCCGCCTACTTAAAAAGCGGACAAAAATGAAGCCATCTTATCTCCCTGGCACGAGATGAAGCAAATCCAAAAATCGATTGACATTGTGAAATGTTATTTTATTTTTTATTTATTTTAGAAAGTCCCGTTTTTATTATAGTGTTCTATCTTCATTTAATTATTATTTTAACCAAAAAAAACAAAATAAAAACTAGCAAATAATGAAACATAAAATTAAATGCACACGCAAACTCAGATAGGTGAGTTTATATGAAGAAAGTTGAACAAACACGCGTTCGTTAAAGCCGCCAACTCGGATGAAATCATTCAATAAATTGTCATGCGATTTGTTAGAAAGATTTCTCAAAGATTTTGAATATCTATACAAGCCGATCAGAGTTATTCGCATTTATTTTAAAATTATAAACGCGTCGTAATAACTCCTACTTAACGCTAGGTGCCATAAAAGAAACAGGAAAGCGAGATTGATGGAGTGCAAGCGAGTTGGAGAATGTTTGCGGACAGCGTGGCTCGATGAAATTTTTCCACATTAAAATCGCTTAAATTGAAGTTAACGAATCGACCACTCGTTAGTTTCTGTTGACTTTAAAACATTGAAACTTTTTATGAAACATTTTCTTTTTTTCCTTACTTACGCATCTATAATCCACAGACAACAATTTCTTGATGAACCTTGTTATAAACTTTCGTTAAACTTTGCCGATGGACCCTCCAACGCTGCGTCCAACAACAACAAAAATAAAACGCAACAAATCTTCCAACAAGCATCACAACCTCCAAACAAGACAACAACAGCAACAAAAACAACAGCAACAACAACAAATACTACTACTACCGCTACTGCTGCTGCTGCTACAACTACTGCTACTACTACTACTACTTTTGCTACAAGAACAACAACAACAACAACTACTACTACTACTACTACTACTACTACTACTACTACTACTACTACTACTACTACTACTACTGCTACTACTACTATTGCTACTACTACTACTACTACTACTACTACTACTACTACTACTACTATTTCTACTTCTACAACAACAAGTATTTGCA
>NW_008705371.1:739066-752834 GCF_000326865.2 Helobdella robusta | reverse complement strand
TTTTGAGACTGGTGCACTGGTGGTTTCCATATCAATATGTTAATATTTTCCCAGAACATCACACTCATTTAATTCTCATGATAACGGTTTTCATGATTACAAATGTTTCGTATGCTGGTTCGGTATGTGTGTGTGTGCGCGTGTGTGTGGTGTGTGTATAAGTATGTGTGATGTGTGTGTGTGTGTACGTGTGGGCTTGCATTGCCTTTCTTGTGGTTGTGTGTGTGTGTGTGCATGTGTGTTTTTGAATGAAGTTTTAAATTTGTAAACATTTTATATTTCTTTTTCAATACGAAATTAAAAAAAATTTAATCTGAATACATCAGCCTCCCAATAATTCGAAATGATTAATGATTTGTTTTTCTCAGAGAGAGAGAGAGAGAGAGAGAGAGAGAGAGAGAGAGAGAGAGAGAGAGAGAGAGAGAGAGAGTAATTAATACGGCAATATTGCATTATTTATATAACGTTTTAATTACAAATATCTCATATATCTCATTGTTAACAATTAAGCAAATTATCGAGTGAATGGACGTGAATCACCGACATTGTCATTGTTGTTCAACAACAAACACACACAAACACACACACACACAAACACACATACATATATATATCTCTATAAATGAGTCTGTATGTGTGTATGTGTTACCTGGTGGAGACAGCACTTTTCTCTTTGTGTGTTAAAAAGTTAGTCGCCGTGCATAATAGAAACCTTCCTGGCGGCATGGATCATAGCTTATCAACGTTGTACAGTGCATACGTGGCTCTCAACTTACATACAAACACATACAAACATACAAACATGCAAACATACAAACATGCAAACGTGCAAACATACTAACTTTCAAACATGCAAACATACAAACAAACAAACGTACATATTTACATGTAAAAACACAAAATATACTAACATAAGTACAGGTAATAATTACTCACTCATCATTTTAAATCATACAACCAGCAAAACAATTATACATATGCATCAAAACATATGCATACTGGCTCGGTGTACACACACACATACACACACACATACACGCACACACAAACACACCCAAATACACACAAACACACGCACACATACAAAAAAACTTAATACAAACACACGTGTAAACAATTACTTGACACATAAATACAAAATGCATTAGATTGCAAGACATGTGTGTTTGCAAATACTTCAAATCTGTTGTGGTCAGTCTAAACGCCACATCAACCACCACTCCAGGAAGCATCCAACCAATCAATGATGAGTGATGTCTACACAAACAAACACATTATCGCACTATGTTCGGTTGAATATATATATATATATATATATATATATATATACATATATATATATATATATATGTATATATATACAGTTTTTATATGTATGTTTGGAGTTTGGAGGATATACTTATATATATATATATATATCCTCTATACATATATATATACATACTGTATGTATAAATATATATACATGTATATATATATATATATATATATATATATATATAGCAGCAACAACATCACGTACCTATCAGTTCAACTTCCGGTTCTCCGTAGCGGAAGTAGATCCTTGTGATGTTGAGTACGTGTCTGAGGTACTCATCGGGAAAGTACGTCTCGTCTGGATTGATCTCGAAGCTCTTCCACTGCTTCCGAGGAAGTTTCAATGGAACTGTTTCTATTGTTACTATTTTGCCTGTTGCGTGACGTGGATGTCGAGTCATGTGATGTTGATTGACGTCATGTGATGTCACGTGATGTTGATGATATTAACTCCATTGTTTTGTCGTGGCCTTTTTAAGAGTCAACAAATCAGTCGTCATCGTAATTATCATCATTATCATCATTAGTTGCATCCTCAACATCCGGATTGTTATCAGCTGCTATCATCAAAACATTAAAAACCATCCTCACATCAATATCACGTCATGTGACATAAACATCCCACGACATCACATGATAATGGTGATGAAGTTGATGGCAGATTTTATGTGCTGTAGTAGTGATCGGATTTGAGACAGCGTATGAATATTTACGCATAGTTTTTGCCGAAAATTGAATCTGAGACGTTGGGTAGAAGGGCTTTACAAATGAGACATTATTGAGAGATTGAGACATTATTCCGATTGTTATCGAACTCTGTCAATGTCAGCAGACTGCGAACCTTCCAAAGGAGCCCCAGCCAGGTAAGCGTTGATGGCCGCGTACGTTTCAGGGAGGTGTTCATACTTTGGGTACTTGCCTGACGCATCTATGCATTTCGGAATGACGTTCATGTAGCCAATCTCGCTGGGGGCCATGCTCTCCAGGGCTAGCTTGCGGGTCCCTGTCACGTTCACGTACCATAATCTGAAGGGATGGGGGTGTTTGATGTTGAGGGTTTGCTTGTTGGAGGTGTTTTTATTTACAGATTTTGTTATTTGGTGTTTAAAAACTGCCATCTTTGAATTGGAAAATATATTTGTTAAGTGTTAAACCTACGGAAAATGCTGATGTATACAATTTTATTATCTTTGTTATTCGTTATCTTTTTTATTCAATATTTTTATTTTGTTGAAAATACTTTTTATTAAACTGTGTTCCTGTCACCAATATTACCATTTTTTTAATTTTTAAGATATCATCGTCAACATTACGCGCGCAGTCCCGGAGCCAGCCATCACTATCACCACCCCCAGCAAATTTTTGACATGCTTGCCAGCATTTCGATCTTCATATATTCAACATCCAACATTCATCATTCAACATACTAGATTCAACATTCCCCAACATTCAACGTTTTTCAACATTCAACATTCTCCAACATTAAACATCTTCCAACATTCAACATCTTCCAACATTCTCCAATATTCAACATCTACATTGCCAACATTTTGATCATTACTATTATGAGTTTTATTACTCTTGTTGGTCATTGGTGAAATTTTTCAATTTATGGTTATGTGAGTATTATTATCATTACCTCTGCAGTCATCATCATCACTATCGTCATCTTCGTCATCATCTTCGTCATCATCATCGTCATCATCATCATCACTATCACAACATAATGATTTCCATCGCAGACCACGTGTTCATTAAATTGTCATGCACCACCAATCATCCTCTCAACATCATTACCATCATCAACAGCATCATCATCAACATAATTTCGCAATCATCATCAATGTCATCAACTTTTTACAATCATTACCATCTCGCAATCATTATCATTTCAACAATGACAGCAGTATCATCATCACCATCATCGTCGTCATCGTCGTCATCATCATCATCATCATCTTCTTCTTCTTCTTCTTCATTATTAACGACATCATTACCACCATTACAATCACCATCACCACCAACCTATCTAATCACAATCTTCATCATCATTGGCTTCTATAATTATCATCATCATCATCATCATCAATCACCATCAATAAAAACACACCATCATCATCATCATCATCAATCATCCAATCATTACCATCGTGATATAAGATATTTATGGACAAGATGGCAGAAAAGTTAATTCTGAACGAACTTTTGTGCTATTGTGGAATTTTTTCGCCAATTCATATTGAACCGAAATGAAACTGAACTCACATTACTTGAACTTCATCCAGCTGATGAAGTTCTTGCAAGTTATTTTAAAAAATGAAGCCAGACGCCAAAAACTTTTCTCTTGAACTTAGCGGAAAATTACAACATAGGGGGAAACGAACTTTGGAGCTTTTGTCGACTACAGCGCATGTTTTTAACGGCTGTGTGGAAGGTCAGCTAGCGCAGAATAACAAAACGAGAATCACGAGAAAATGAACTAACACCCCACCAAGTTTGACGCTGTTGATAAAAGTAACTTTACAGTAGTACAACTATTTTGCCGTTAACATTATTGTTATCATCGCCATCATCGTCGTCATCTTTCTCACCATCACCCACATCACCACCATTGCCATCATCGTCATCCTCACCACCATCCTTTCCGTCATCATTACCAGCACAAGCAGCATCGTCATCATCATCATCATCATCATCATCACCTCAATCCCTTAACATAGGCGGCATGATGGTTTTTTGGTAGAAACATGCAACTATCGTTGGTGACGTCTTCGATGCACGTGACCTTCTTCTCGACCGTCTCGCATTTGATCAGGTAGATGTCAAGGTTGTTCTGCAGCCAGCCGTTCGCTCTGGGGATGAGGGTGCTGATGATGATGATGATTACGATGGTGATGATGATGATGATGGTGGTAATGATTACGATGTTGATAATGATGATAGTGATGATGATGATGATGATGATGATGATGATGATGATGATGATGATGATGATAATGGTAATGATTACAATGGCGATGATGATGGTGATAATTATCATTGTACGCTGAAGAAGGCAAAGTTTAACTTGAAATTTTTTCAGAGGACTGGTTGGCGTTGAAGGACCTTCCTTCAAATATTTAACCATTAACCAGCAAGATGAAGCAATGCTGCTATAAACAAACAAACAATAAACAAACACAAATATAAAAATGAATGAACAAAGACCTAAATGAACAAACAAAGACATAACAAATGAACAAATGTTTAAACGAACCAACGAATGAACAGATGACAAAAGAATTGATTGTCTGGAAAATAAAATGAAGCACGAGCGTAATTGAATGCAGGTATGGAAACGAAGTAGCACGCATTGTTTCAAATAGGACAGACGCAATTGCGAAAAATGCAATCACCCACTGAACCAAAAACATCAGGGTGATGGGGCGAGGGAAGTTTTTTATTTGCTTCATGCTATTCCCGCTTCACCAACTACGTCATCCACGTCAACGTGACGTCATCGTCAACCTAGACAAGAAAACAACTGACATTTAACAAAAACATTAGCATAGAATAATTCTAACAGCTTCAACATTATTGCTGTCGACAACAAAAACACATAAGCATCAACAACCAATTTTGTAGCAACTACAGCAGCAACAATAACGACAACAACAATACATTTTGCATGCAATTCACCCAGCAAAACTCGATGAAACCACATCATCATCATCACTATCAACATCGTCACTGCAAATTTTCAACAGTATTTACGTAAAATAAGATGTACGTGATTTATAATTTGCTTTCTGTGATTCACGCTTCTTAGCCGATAAAGTTAGCTCAATTAAACATAGCACCATTATAATCAGCTCGAACAAAGAAACCATATCAGTTGGCAGAGAAGACTGTAAAATTAACAAAATCACTGATAAAAATGAATGCAAATCACAGGAGCAAAGGCCTGGGTTATACAAATTCTCTATATAAACTGCAACAAGCGCTGATGATAATTGAAGAATCGAAATAGGTCCTCTCTCTCTCTCTCTCTCTCTCTCTCTATATATATATATATATATATATATATATATATATAATTCTAATTTATTTTTGTTTTATTATCAGGACATTAAAAAGTTACTTTAAGTTGCACGGTGCCCGAGCCTACAAGAATTAAATTTCTTTTTTGGGTCTCTGAATCTTCATACTCTTTGTTTTGTTTGATTAAATTTAAATGTTAAATTAAATTAAATTAAAATTAAATTTGATTAATATATATATATATATATATATATATATATATATATATAAGCTGGTAAATATGTAAAATATATATTTATATAAATTTAAATTTATATAAATATATAAACCGACCCACACATTATTGTTATTATTAAATATTAAGAAAAATTTATATAGCGCCATTTAAAACCTTTCAAAGGAGCTATCAAAATAATTTAACAAAATTATTACTGTGTATAATTGTCACAAATAAATAAATAAGCATGCATAATTTCACTATAACAATACAGAAAACAAAATTGCTTCTATGCATAAACTAAATACAAACAGGCCTAAGCATATTCAAGCGGAAAATAAAAATGTTTTCAATTTTTTTATGAACAAAAAAGACCAATTCCAGGTCTTCTCATTGATGCCGGCAGGCTGTTCCAGATGGTCGGACCAGCAACAGCAACATCTCTCGAAGCAAACCACAATCGTCTTACCGGAACCACCACCAGCAAATTCATATTAGCCGACCGTAAATGCGAACATGGGGCAAGCTCTTATTTAGAACATTTGTCTGAGATACATTATATATACATACATACACACATGTACATGCATTTGTCGTCGTACACAGACACGAATGATCGAAAAACTCAATAATGGATGAATATTGTGATGAATAAATTGTTCGACATCTCATCCTTCATCTTTACCAACCCACTTTCACATTCATCATCATCGTAATCGTCATCATCATCAGAAACATCAACAACATTGTCTGGATGAGGACGACGACGACGACGATGATGATGTTGTTGTTGATGATGATAAAAATTGAAACCATAACTAAACTAGAGAGCAAGAAGACATCACGACCTCATCCTTCATCACATCATCATTCTCAACAAAAACAACAACGTGCTTTCATGTTCTGATTCAAAAATAACATTTTTATGGTCATTAAATTTATCCGAGAAATATGATTGAATAAAAGCACAATTACGAAACACACAAAAACGCACATATGTGCATGCATTCCAAACAGACATAGAAAGGAACATTCGCACACGCGTACGTACCCCACAACCGTACAAACCTACCAATACGACTTAATATGCGAGTGTACAAATATAGAGAAGAAAACCTCCCTAATACACATTGCCTGGATGTATAATAAATATAGAGCAAACAAACCGGGAAAATATTCCGCGCATGCATCGCTTTTATAACGTACAGCCGCACAAAGCGTGCAATTTCATGCAGTACGGCGACTGTACAACATGCATCAAATGCATTTAATACAATGGGAATGGTGTGCAGTGCAAGCCGTCATATACAAAAGCATGCAACAAACAAAAATATAGTTATATATCAGACTCAAGAACATACAAACTCATACAACATACATCTGGGTTGGTCGAGACATACAGGCTTGTACAACATACATGACAGGACATACAAAACATACAAACCTATACAACATACAAACCTATACAATATAACACATGCAAATGCACCGAGTGTACGAGGGGAGAAAAATAAGAAAACCTGCTTGCCGTCGTAGTAATTTGTATGCATATAAAAGTATTAAAATATTGAATGTGTGTGTGTATGTGTGTGTGTGTGTGTGTTAGCATGTGTGTGTGTTTTAGCATGTGTGTGTGTTTTTGTTTCTATGACGCTCAAGTGTATGTTTTTGTATGTACATAAGTGTGTATGTCGACGTGTGTATGTTGATGTTTGCACGTTATATTGACATGCCAGTTCATTTCCTTGTGTGCATCAAAAAACGGTGCAGAGAGATTTTGAAACTTTGTAGTATTAATGGATGAGGAACTTTGGGAGTGGTTCACTCATTATAAATTTTGATCTGCTGTAATTGGTTGTTGCGGAGTCTCAATAATATTTCTAGTCGGTGCGTTATTAAAGCCATGATGTTATAAAATTTGTTATCTTTTGTTTAATAATAATATTATTAATAACTATAATAAAAATTGTTTTATGGTAGTAGCAGTAGTAGTAGATGTAGCATTGGAAATAGTAGTTGTTGAAGTAGTTGTGATAGGAGTAGTGGTAGCAGGAGTAGTACTTCAATCCTTATTACCATGAATGTATTGGTAGTATTTGTAATGGCTGCAGTAACAGTTGAAAGAAGTCGCACCAGATAAAAAATTCATTATTCAACATTAATAATCAATCATAATTCTCTATTTATCACCAAAAAATCACAAAAACTAAACTGAAACCACATCATTTTGTTAAACATGGAACGAATTACAAACACTGCCCAGCATAACTTGACCCTCTGAAGAAGAAAGAACTGATCATTGACCGACGCTATGTTCGTCTGAGACAGCCTGCGTCTTAAGGGCCCATGCAATTGATGGATATTTTTGTTTAATATTTGCGTTATTCGCAATCATCTGCACGCACCTACATGCACGCACCTACATACGCACATGTACACACACGCATACTTATGAGCGCAAATACGAGACTATTCTAACGATAGAATTCTAAGAAATTCTTAACGGGTGGAATGAATATTTGCTGGAGTACAATAAATATGACTGCCAGAATTGAAATGTGTACTTAAGTCTGGTTTATGTTGTTCCTGGGTTAGATGTCACTTCAAAAAATGCTCGTTGGAAAATTCTTTCCAAATTTTATATGCAAATTAATTTTAAGCAAAAATGTATTTTTGATGTTTAGTCTATTTTTAAAATAAATTTATTTGAACATCATAAACAAAATAACCTTTTTTGTAGAAAATCCCACAGTAAATTTGTTTAATCTTCAAAGCAATTGTAACAAAATATTTGTTGACCGCTAGTTCATTCAACTCATCATTCCCCAGTACATCCTAACAGTAAATGTTCAGTTCGCCGAATGAGTACTTGCCTGCCTGACACCAAATGTCTCACGACTCCTTCCCTAACTTGACCTGACTCCATCACCAACAGCAGATACGATTGCCAAGCAAATGCCTTCCAAATATTTTAAAAAGATAGCGTTTTATTTTACATCTTTCCTAGCGTTACTTAGATGCACTTACATGCAAAACATTATTTCATGTTTCCTTGTACGGTTAGTATGTACAAATTCTTCGTCTATGAACAGCAAAATTTCAACAAAATTACATTTTTAAATTATTTCGTGAGTGATGACTGAAGTTTTTCTTGCAATTACACCGTAAATTGAATGAAGCACCGGTTGAATAATTTAATTAACTGCCATTTAAACTACGACTCCATCGCTTAGCGTCAAATTCGCAAATCTTCAAATTTTAAATTCTTATTTTTCTTATTTAATTATTTTTTTCTAAATTTGAGAGTATGTCGATTGTTCTATTTACTTTGGTTCTTTTAAAAATTTCATTCAAAGGATGGAGGGCAAACTTACATATATTTACTTGTCAAAAAAAATTTTTTAGTGGTTGCCATCAAAACATCACACGGTTATATCTAAAAATCATTATCATCATCATCATCTTATCATCATTATCATCACCATCATCATAACCGTCTGTAGGTGCTATTAATATGTATGAAACAAATTAGCAAACTTGATTGCAACTTTTTCTGTTTCGTTTTTAAGTGGAACCCGACATTCAGAGCATCCACAGAGATCTTCATGAAACTTCCACTCCAACGTTTCACTTATTTAACAGCAAAAAAACACATCTCATACAATTTGCTCTGATTTCGGACATCGTTCAAACAGCAAACTGCACTTCCCTCCTTATTGATTAAACGTCTGCTTCCTTCAAATGCCTGCCCGCAAACACAAATGAATGTTCAATGTCATCAGGCCTGCCTGCCTGCTATCGAGTTCTCTTCAACGAAGGAAGGAAGGAAGGAACAGAATGAAATTCATCATTCATCCATTTTGTTCTAGTGCAGCTGACATTTGTTTCATTCGTTTGAAAAAATGATTGTTCGTTTTATTACTGAGTTAGGTTGTTCACGTTGCCAATGTTACAAACGTTTACCGACGCAACCAAACGTGGTATGTGAGCCAACTCAGCTTAGCTTGATTAATTTTTATTTGGTTTGACTCTAAGTTTTAAAATGTTTCAAGATAATTTCTACATATTATTAATTATTTTAAAAGGAAAGTCTCGATATGAGCTTTACAAACGTTGCAAAGATCTATGCTGGAATATTCCGAACATTATAAATTCTTCAACTATTCAGCTAACCCAAAACTGAATTGAAACATTTGGTTGTATGTTTTTTTTACAAATATTTTGTTGAAATCTTCGCTTGGAGATAAGGAGAGGAACATTTATCAGAAAATCTGGATCTCTTATAATGGCAGGTCCTCTTTGCAGGCGCTCACGTGATCAATGCCGCTCTTTCATCATCTTTATGTGCTCCAGTTTAGTGTTGTTACATCCTGCTCCACATTTCTCTCTCTCTTTCTCTCCCTCTCACTTTCTTTCCTCTTTCCTTTACGTTGTTTTCTATGTTGATCTTGTTTATACAACTTTTACGGGTTGATTGTGAAGTAATTTTTTTATGTTTTAAAGTTAGCAAAGCCATATTTTTAACAAACACGCAGTTGGGAGTTTCATTCAAACAAGAAATATCTTTTCACATTTCGTTATTTAATGTTTTATTACTTCATGCACTGCATTTGTATTTTTTTTTACAAAAATATGTTATTTATTAATTTTATTTATTGAATTCAGAAGACTTTTTAAAAGAGCAAACAGCTGCAGCATTACAAATATGAGACATGCAAATTGACGCACCGTATCAGAATGAGTTCATTTTTTACTACAAAGTTGTTTCTCGAGAGTGCCGATCATTAAGAGCGCAAACAGTCCGTGCTTGGCTTGAACACATACTTGCCCACACAAACTGGATCTAAATCAAATTTTTTTAAAACACTTCCAATATTTTTTTGGACATTTAGAAAAACGTTTTGAAAAAGTTTTCTCTGGAATAAATGAGACGAGTGGCTGGATTGCTTGCGAAGAGTGAACTTCAACTACACACGTTCATCCATCTATACTCATGTGTGACGGACCCAGCAAGACAATACGTGCAGTGCGTGTGCTTGCGTGATGGCGACGATTTGTGACATCGCATATTTGATGGCCACTTATGGCTTCAGTTGAAGAATGGCAGGAGCGCCGACATCATTCATCGCAGGTAGCATTGTTCTCCTCGCTACACAATAAAAATTGATGTACTTGCACGCCAGGCTTTCATTCATTATGTAAATATTATAAACGATTGTGCACATATTTTTTGCCACTTATGAATAATCGAACGAGCAAACAAACGAATAATTCCTATTTATGCATAATTGAACGTGCCTCAAACAGCGGCTGGAACGATCGCATGTACGAAGTCTCCTCTGACAATAGAGCAATATTCGAAAAGCGATCGTTAAATAAGTCTCTCTCTCTGCTCGTTCTGCTTCAAAGACAACAAATATTTCATGAAATTATATTCAAAACTTTCGCTACAACTATCTAGGTGGCAGTTGTGACACTCATGTACCTACCTACCCACCTAGACTCTGCATAACAGTGGACGATGAAATGTCGAAAGCATTCATTCATTGCTTTCTTGCAAAAACTTCGACATTCTTCAATCTCTAAACTTTTTTTTAAGTCGTTACTTCATTAAATCATATTTATTCAACCATCCATATTTTTTGATAAGATGTTCATGAGGGCTGAAGTTTGTATTCACCCCAAAAACATGGCTGAAGTTGCAGGCTTTGTTGTGTAAAACAAATTCTTCTGTGTGATCTTCAATTTAGTGAGGTCAGCTTGTTCATATAAAATTAAATTGTGTTTTTTTTTCAACAGCCACCACACAAAAAGTGAAATTAAAAAGAACGTTGATGAAGTTGGACACAGGGGCAAATCTCACTTGACGGGAACTTTCTTGCAGATTTTTCTTGAAGTTTTTCTTTGTTGCTGCCTTCATTAGTTGCAGCAACGCTATCTTTGAACTGATCAATTGAAGAAATGCTTTTTTCTCTTTTTAATTTAAATGTCTGAAATGTTTTAGCCAGAGTGTATTCAGTGAACGAACTGCGTGCTATAAAAATATTGTTCTATGTGCTGTAATACCAGGTAGAAGATTTGAGACCATAGTAAACAAAAGTGAACATTTTTTAATAAATGAAATTGAAAAGCAACCCATCAGTCAACAATTTTCATTCATTAAAAACTTTCATATATATTTTTGATTAACAGATAAACAATTAAATTACATTAATTGAGTTTGATCAACTCATCTAATGAAATGGATTTTTGTTCTATAATTTATAAGTGATAGAATTCAACTAGTTTTTAACTCAGACGTAAACTCAAAAAATATCAAATGTCGATAGAAAAATACAAAAGAGGAAACAACGAGGGTTTGGAAAGAGAAGGGTTGCACTCTATAAAGATGGAAGAAAATGAAATAGCAGAGCGTGGAATTAAATGTTTCCGACGACAAAGACTGAGTTGAGTGTGGAATGGATGGAGACGGCGATGCGTCGCGAAGAAATCAATGCCTGCCCGTGGAAAACTAGGCACGAGGGACGAACAACACTCGTGAATCGTTGACATTCAGATATGATTTGTTTTCCGTCAACTTGATCCTTTCTGTTCTCTCATAGGAAGAAATTTTACGCTTTAAGATAAAGATAAGTTGGATGACATGCTAGCATTTTCATGACGACGATGTTGAGGTTGAGGTTGCAGATAAGTCTTTAAAGATGCATGCAACGGTTTTGTTATTTTTGTGTTGTATGTATCGTGATATCATCATTGCATCGTATCATGATATCATCAAGAAGGCACGTGTGTGTACGTTGAAGGTCTGAATATTTATCTACAAACTTGGTATCGGACTAGTAGGAATAATGCTTGCTTGCACTACGCTTGTGAGGTTCTTAGGTGCATAACAACCACATAACTACACACACAACTACAAACACACAACCACACAACTAAACACACACAAAAACACACAAGGGTATGCACATATATGAAAGCATATTTCTTTACAAGTGTATGTGCGTGCAATTAAAATTATAAGATAAACCTGACGACGTTAAAATGTCGCAAGACAAACATTCATTTGATGACACAGTTTGTTGCTGCCATGACGACAAGGATCAACCAACCAACAGACCAACCAACCAGCAAACTGGATCAATACAAACAAACACAGCAACATCTCGTCGGCTGGTTTTTACTAAAAATATATCATTAGTTTCAATTCTGACTCCATCTTCATCATCATCGTCGTCGTCTTCATCGCTGTTGTTGGTGCACGATCGTCATCATTATCAAAACATTATCATCATCATCGTCGTCGTCGTTATCATTATCATCATCAGTACAGCAACGTCACTCTCTTTTACAATTGTCGTCAATGTCAACCAGACTTTAAAACATTTTTTAAATTCTCTGGTAACGGTTTGATTTCGAAGTTAAGACTGATGGATCAACTTAAGAAAAAATTTATTTAATCTTTGGTTCCTCTTCACATTTTTTTTATAGCGCTCAATTTTCGTTTCAGCCCAGTTCCAGTTCAAAGCCATGATTTACCATTATTATTTTTACCACCATCATCACCATCATCACCACCACCATCATCACCATCATCACCATCATCACCATCATCATCGTCGTCGTGACTAACTCGAATGTTTCGAAGTGAGCTCCGTTGATGTCATTGTTGGCAGACGTGTTCGTGCAGGACGGCCAGAAGTCCTCGTGGCAGAGTTTCGCGCCTTTCGGTGCCCTTGCCGCTCCTATGCGGGCCTTGAACCCTGGTCACGTGATGATGAGGTGGTGGTAGTAGTAGTAGTAGTATAGGTAGTAATAGTAGCATTAGTAATAGCAGCAGCAGCCGCAGCAGTAGTAGTAGTAGTAGTAGTAGTAGTAGTAGTAGTTGTTGTTGTTGTAGAAGTAGTTGTAGTAGTAGTAATGGTAGTGAAATCAATTAAAAAAATAATACAAATAATATTTGTATTATTATTATTATTATTATTATTGAAAATAATAAAAATAACAACAATGACGTCATAAACCTGGAGAACTCGGAGAGCCGTGTGACTCGGGACTTTGTGATATGTGAGTTTCTACGATCTGATATCTATGGTGACGTCATTGTTGATGATGATGATGATGTTGATACGGTAAAATTATGATGATGACGATAACATCGATGATAATAATGATGATGATGGCGATGACAAAGTCGATGACGATGCTGATGGG